>NC_134398.1:208051089-208351089 GCF_050003625.1 Haematobia irritans
AAAAACCTCAAGGGTATGTAAACTTATGTGAGACTGTGTATATATATATGTATATATATATATATATATATATATATATATATATATATATATATATATATATATATATATATATATATATATATATATATATATATATATATATATATATATATATATATATATATATATATATATATATATATATATATATATATATATATATATATATATATATATATATATATATATAGGAGTTTTAACAATTGTCCAATTGACAATTGAAATTTTTAAACAGATTTTTTCTCTGATTCAATTACAAAATTAATTCACCTACGAAAATTATAGTATCTATCACAGTTTTAATTGGGCATAAAAAAAAAGATACTTGACTAAAAAATTAATTGAATTTTGCAATCAACATCAATCAAAAATTTAATTTTAGACAATTACAATTAAACAATTATCTGGATTATTTAGGATGGGGGGTACATAAACTTTGTCATTCCTTTTGAACACATCGAAATATTGCTCTAAGACCCCATAAAGTATATATATTCTGGGTCGTGGTGAAATTCTGAGTCGATCTGAGCATGTCTGTCCGTCCGTCCGTCCGTCTGTTGAAATCACGCTAACTTCCGAACCAAACACGCTATCGCCTTGAAACTTGGCACAAGTAGTTGTTATTGATGTAGGTCGGATGGTATTGCAAATGGGCCATATCGGTCCACTTTTACGTATAACCCCCATATAAACGGACCCCCAAATTTGGCTTGCGAATCCTCTAGCAAATTTCATCCCATCCAGCTGAAATTTGGTACATGGTGTTGGTATATAGTCTCTAAAAACAATGCTAAAATTGGTCCACATCGGTCCATAATTATATATAGCACCTATATAAACCAATTCCCAGATTTGGCTTGCGGAGCCTCAAAGAGAAGCAAATTTCATCCGATCCGGCTGAAATTTGGTACATGATGTTGGTATATGGTCTCTAACATCCATGCAAAAATTGACCCACATCGGTGCACAATTATATATAGCCCCCACATAAACCGATCCCCAGATTTGGTTTACGGAGTCTCTAAGAGAAGCAAATTTCATCAAATCCGGTTGAAATTTGGATCATGGTGTTAGTATATGATCTCTAAAAACCGTGCAAGAATTGGTTCATATCGGTCCATAATTATATATAGCCCCCATATAAACCATTCTCCAGATTTGACCTCCGGAGCTTCTTGGAGGAGCAAAATTCATCCGATCCGGTTCAAATGTGGAATGTGGTGTTAGTATATGGCCGTTAACAACCATACCAAAATTGGTCCATATCGGTCTATAGTTATATATAGCAGATCTCCAATCACACAAAAATTGGTCCATAATCGGTTCATAATCATGGTTGCCACTCGAGCGAAAAATAATCTACAAAAATTTTATTTTTATAGAAAACATTGTCAAAACTTTATTTCTGTAGAAAATTTTGTCAAAATTTTATTTCTCTAGGAAATTTTGTGAAAATTTTGTTTCTATAGAAAATTTTGTTAAAATTTTATTTCTATAGGAAATTTTGTCAAAATTTTATTTCTATAGAATATTTTGTCAAACTGAATTATATACATAAAGGGTGATACGGTCAAAATTTGGTCAATATAAACTTGACGTATTTCTTTCAAGTTTGCATTTAAGGAACCTGAACACCCCTCATTTTGAAGATGTGTGTGTGTGTGTAGAATGTTGCTCCTATTTTGATTTTGGAATTCACTCAATGCCGTCCAAGCAAGGAGAGCAGCGTATCAAAATTTTGCTCGCGCATCGCGAAAATACGCGCTACTCGCACGCAAAGCTGGCAAAATCGCTAAAAGTTGCCAAATCAACCGTTACAAATGTAATTAAAGTGTTTGGGGAACGTTTGTCGACAGCCAGGAAGTCTGGATCGGGGGGAAATCGAAAACCGGAAGCCGCTGAGACGACAAAGAGAGTTGCCGGTAGTTTCAAGCGAACCCCTAACCTCTCTCTCCGAGATGCTTCAAATAAGCTGGGTGTATCGTCTACAACCGTGCATCGAGCCAAAAAACGAGCCGGACTATCGACTTACAAGAAGGTAGTGACTCCAAATCGCGATGATAAACAAAATACGACGGCCAAAGCGCGATCCCGGAGGCTGTACACGACGATGCTGACGAAGTTTGACTGCGTGGTAATGGACGACGAAACCTACGTCAAAGCCGACTACAAGCAGCTTCCGGGACAGGAGTTTTATACGGCAAAAGGAAGGGGAAAGGTAGCAGATAATTTCAAGCACATAAAACTGTCAAAGTTCGCAATGAAATATCTGGTTTGGCAAGCCATCTGTACCTGTGGCTTGAAAAGCAGCATTTTCATAGCTTCCGGGACTGTCAACCAAGAAATTTATGTGAAAGAGTGTTTGAATAAACGTCTGCTGCCTTTCCTGAAGAAACACGGTTGTTCCGTACTGTTTTGGCCGGATTTGGCATCTTGCCATTACGGTAAAAAGGCCATGGAGTGGTACGCCGCCAACAACGTGCTGGTGGTTCCCAAGGACAAGAACCCTCCCAACACGCCAGAGCTCCGCCCAATTGAGAAATACTGGGCTATTGTCAGCGGAACCTAAAGAAGACCAAAAAAACTGCTAAGAACGAGCAGCAGTTCAAGGCAAACTGGCTTTCTGTGGCGAAGAAGGTGGACAAGGTGGCTGTACAAAATCTGATGGCAGGTGTCAAGCGTGAGGCCCGGCAATTCGGATTTGGAAAAGCGAAAGCCTAACTGAATATTTTTCCTGAATTTTATACTAATTGAACTTGAAAAAAAATTTAATTTGATTTTTTAAATAAACGATTTCACCGATTTACACGCGTTTTCCCTTGACCAAATTTTGACCGTATCACCTTTTATTTAATCGATCTTTTTTATTTAATATGTACTACGTATGGACTTACATACAATTTAGAAGACGGTGTTAGGAGGTTTTAAAATACTTTGCCATCGACAAGCGTTACCGCAACTTAAGTAATTCGATCCGTGGTGCAATAGTTAGCATGCCCGCCTTGCATACACAAGGTCGTGGGTTCGATTCCTGCTTCGACCGAACACCAAAAAGTTTTTCAGCGGTGGATTATCCCACCTCAATAATGCTGGTGACATTTCTGAGGGTTTCAAAGCTTCTCTAAGTGGTTTAATTGCAATGTGGAAAGCCGTTCGGACTCGGCTATAAAAAGGAGGTTCCTTGTCATTGAGCTTAACATGGAAACAGTGATAAGAGAGAAGTTCACCAATCTGGTACCACAATGGACTGAATAGTCTAAGTGAGCCTGATACATCGGGCTGCCACCTAACCTAACCTAAGTAATTCGATTGTGGATGACAGTCTTGCATGGAAGTTTCTACGCAATCCATGGTGGAGGGTACATAAGATTCGGTCTGGCCGAACTTACGGCCGTATATACTTGTTTAATTTAAATTTTATGAAAAAATTAATTGGATTTTGCAATCAACATTAATTATAAATTTAATTGATTCAATTAAAAACTTATTTGAAATTTTCTAATAAAATCAATTAAATTTGTAATCGAATTTTTTTTAAAAAAATTAATTGACTTTATTAACAAATTTCAAATAATTTTTTGGTTGATTCAATTCAATTTATAATTGAAGTTGATTGCAAAATTCAATTAATTTTTTAATAAAATTTAAACAAATTTAAATTAAAAAATTTTTTTGATTAAAAAATTTATTGATTTTATTAGAAAATTTCAAATAATTTTTAAATTGTAATTGTTGTTGATTAAATTAAATTTTTTATTGAAGTTGATTGCAAAATTCAATTATTTTTTTAATCAAGTATTTTTTATATGTCGAATTAAAACTGTATCAATTATTTTTTTTAATTGAAAAGTGAAAAAAATTTCAATCATTGACTTAATATTTATGGTTTTATTGAAACTAATTTGTTTATTGAAGTAATTTGCATCATCAATCAACTTTTTAATTGGCAATATTGTGGTGATATTATTTTCAGTATACTGGGTAGGGTTGGTGTAAATTGCCAGTTTGTCTATATATTAGTTCTTTCGCATTTTCTATATAATTTTGATATCTATTATACCACTGTCTTCACCATACCCTGCCAACCAATATAAAGACCATGGGAAGCAAATAATGTTATAAAGTAAACTAAGACAGTATTGATGTCGACACAAGTAACACATGTGTTCGCTAACAAGGAAAATCTTAAGAAAGGATATAACAAAAAGGATAAAAAAAAACGACATCTACCTCGCAACAACTTAAACAACATTGAGTAAAATTTCAATTTCCTCATATTGCTGGATAGTGCAAACGATGCAACATTGTCATCGATACAGGAAGATGATGTTTGTCAGGAAGTTATGCTAAGGCCAAAGGCAGCATGGGCCAACGGACGGTCGGTGTTGGCTTGATGACAAAGAAAATTTGATGAAAATTCAATTTGACTTGAAAGTCAAAAAGAAATTAATAAAAAAAACTATAAAGAATTTAAGACTTAAATAGGCAAGCGAAGTGTTTGCCTGTGTGCGTGTGTGTGTATGTGTGGAGATACCAAGGATATTTGTATTAATTTTTGTGTCTTTACCTTGACAATGTTTACTATAGCCCCCAAGGAAACGGATATGAAATAAGCTGAGTGCGACAGCTTCATATGTGACAGGAATCAATCAATCGAACAAAAGAATATTAAAAAATTAAACCTTCAAATATTTTGCCAGATTTACTAAAGCATATGAGTATGCTACTTTTTTCGAAAGGCACATTTGTCCACATTTTAACACCTGACGCGTCAATCATATCCGTTTTAAGTTAAATTTTTCCAATGCATTGAATTGTGCATTTCCGTTTAAATCACCATTTAAATTTATTTCCATGGTGTTCTTGCGTGTGTGTGTCTTTTTTTCTACAACCGGAATGATTGATTTTTCACAAAAGAAGGCAATTGTGTTTTTATTCATTCGCATCGTTTTTAACACATTTCCGGTGTGAAAAAAAAATCGTTATCCGCATAGGGAATATCTGCAGGCCAGAGAATTTGTATGTTCGTTTAAATAATGGTTAAACAAATTTCATTACACAATATCACAATTGACGTACAAGTATTTTGTATGAAAAACAAAAGCCGTCATTCGAACAAAGGTCCATAACAACAATGGCAATTGTATATTGTTAAACAATTATTATTATTAAAACAATTGCATTTGTATAATAGTTAACAATTGTATTTAAAAAGGGACCTTTTCATTTAGACTTAAAAAGCAGTTCAGTATAAACAGAAAGGAAACATGTATACACAGAAAAAAAATTCACTAAACTTTTTCCAATTAAATTGAGTTTTAAAAAATATTCAATTAAAATGTAATTGATTCAAAAATTTTTTTATTGAAACAACAATTAATAGTGTCAACTAATTTTTTAATTGACTTTGAATTAATTTTTTAATTGATACTATCATTTCTGTGATTGAAGACATTTCAATTATAAAATTAATTGGATCAATTAATTTCGTGATTGAATTAGTCGGCCTGGCCGAATCTTAAATACCAACCACCATGAATCAAATATAATAGTTTCCTTTAAAATATCTTTCGTTGCTACTTGAAAATACATAGAGAATTTCAATTAGACTTAATGCAACATTAAACCGGAACAACAATATCGATTCCATTAAACCGGAAATGTGTTTCTTTTTATTAAGGAAAATTTGCCTTAGTTCAAAAACATACAACTTTAGTGGACGGACGGACGGAAATTTCCAAAATTTCAGTCATAAATTTAATAAAAAAACAAGTAAGGAAAGTCTAAAGTCGGGCGGGGCCGACTATATTATACCCTGCACCATTTTGTAGATCTAAATTTTCGACATCAATGTGTCCAATGTATTGGGTGCTATATATAAAGGTTTATGTTCCCATATACATATATTTAAATCTGACCAGATCTGGACAGAGTTCTACAATATTTATAAACTTTAAATTCCACCCTAGGGTGGAACACAGTGTTAGTAAAAAACATGTATATACGGCCGTAAGTTCGGCCAGGCGGAAGCTTATGTACCGTCCACAATGGATTGCGTAGACACTCCTTCTAAACACTACCATCCACAATCGAATTACTTGAGTTGCAGTAACGCTTGCCGATGGCAAGGTATCTTAAAACCTCCTAACACTGTCTTCTAAATTGTAAGTAAGTCCATACGTTGTCCATCAACAAATACCGATTAAATACGTTTATAATTCAGTTTGACAAAATCTTCTATAGAAATAAAATTTTGACAAAATTTTCTATAGAAATAAAATTTTAACAAAATTTTCTATAGAAATAAAGTTTTGACAAAATTTTCTATAGAAATAAAATTTTAATAAAATTTTTTATAGAAATAAAATTTTAACAAAATTTTCTATAGAAATACAATTTTGACAAAATTTTCTATAGAAATAAAATTTTGGTATATTATTTTTGGCTCGAGTGCCAACCATGATTATGAACTGATATGGACCAATCTTTGTGTGATTGGAGATCGGCTATATACAACTATACACCGATATGGATAAATTTTGGTATGGTTGTTAGCGGCTATATACTAACACCACGTTTCAAATTTGAACCGGATCGGATGAATTTTGCTCCTCCAAGAGCCTCCGGAGGGCAAATCTGGAGAACGGTTTAAATACGTTTATAATTCAGTTTGACAAAATTTTCTATAGAAATGAAATTTTAACAAAATTTTCTATAGAAATAAAATTTTAACAAAATTTTCTACAGAAATAAAACTTTAACAAAATTTTCTATAGAAATAAAATTTTAACAAAATTTGCTATAGAAATAAAATTTTAACAAAATTTTCTATAGAAATACAATTTTGACAAAATTTTCTATAGAAATAAAATTTTGGTATATTATTTTTGGCTCGAGTGGCAACCATGATTATGAAGTGATATGGACCAATTTTTGTGTGATTGGAGATCGGCTATATACAACTATAGACCGATATGGATCAATTTTGGTATGGTTGTTAGCGGCCATATACTAACACCACATTCCAAATTTGAACCGGATCGGATGAATTTTGCTCCTCCAAGAGGCTCCGCAAGCAAAATCTGGGGATCGGTTTATATGGGGGCTATATATAATTGTGAACCGATGTGGACCAATTTTTGCATGGATGTTAGAGACCAAATCTGGAGAACAGTTTATATGGAGGCTATATATAATTATGAAGCGATGTAGACTAATTTTTGCATGGTTGTTACAGACCATATACCAACACCATGTACCAAATTTCAGCCCGATTGGATGAAATATGATTTTCTTAGAGGCTACACTAAAACTGAACTGATTTTGATCGGTAAATAAATAAAGTCTTTATGGCCAACTTTGGGGAAACCGGGCGAATTCGACATATGAACCAAGCAATTTTGTCTACTTCAAGGGTACAAATCGGTCGATACCATATATGCGGGCTATATCTACACTTCATCCGATTTTCAATAGCATTCGTCCTTGTGCCAAAAAAAGCACTGAATAAAGTTTCATCAAAATAAGTTCATAATTGTGAACGGAATCCTGCGATAACCAAATTCGTGGACAGACATGTGGATGGACGGACGAAAGGAAAGATCGACTTAGGAGATGATTCTAAGTCGGTTAGTATATATTTTATGAGCTCTAAAAGAAATATTTGTGGTAGGCACATTTTTTGCAGATCAAATTTATTGTACCCGAACAATTATGTGGTTGAGGATGCATTTATTGTTTTTAATGTTTTAGAAGCGGAAATTTCGAATACGCAAATAGTTACTGGATGACGCTCGAGTAATTTTCGGCTATGACTTACTCAGAATTTGTAATACAAAAATTTGCTAATTATAATAGAATTGTAGTACAGTACAAAAATACACATACGGGCAAAACTATCAGAAAACACATAAAATAATAAAAATGTTACTGAATTCGTTGTTATATTTTAGAAAAATATTTTTTTTTATTAGCTTAAAAATGTTTTTTGTTGTATTTAATGCTACTTCTATAAAAAAAAAACTGATTTTTAAAAGTATGGCTGTGCATGTTAATTTAATAAATACCTTTGTTTTATTTTTAACTAAATTTATGTTTTATTTTAATATTATTTATAATCCTGATTTTTTGACGATTTTTAATAGTAATGTGCCCATTATGACGATTTTTTCGGAAAAGTGAGATTTTTCTTGAAATTTTATTGGCAGCCCTGTTGATAGCCCTAAATATTGCCAAAATACATTCTCATTTAATTGAAGAGAATAGTATCAAAATATGAGAGACATTATCATTGCAAGCATTATCGATTGAGTAGTTGAAAGAGCCATCGATGACTTCTTATCATGGTCATGCAAGGAGAATTGTGAGATCAAACACTCACACACACCAAAACAGAAAAATTTTGTATTCGTAGGTATTGTTTTCACAATCTTCTGCATTCATTCACTTATGAATATTAATTAATTGTAATTCAATTTAAGGATATGACACCCATTGTCACAGTTTTTTCCGGTTTCCAATGGCATTATTGGTGCTGATGCACTTTGTACGGTCGGTCAGTGTCACTTGATAGAATAACAACAACTACAGAAGCAACCGAAGCAGCAGCAACAGCGGCAGCAAACAAGCCAACATTCCACTTGAAGGGCGTTAATGATGACACCCTTAAAGAGTCAGTATGGCAAACATGTCTATACAACCCGCCCCCTACCCATTCAATTTTATATTGGCATAATGTGAGTGAGTGTTTGTCTGATTGCCTGACTATCTCTCTCATTGTTGACTTCTTCACTTCAACGAATGGACATTTTATTCAGAATATATTCTGGTCAATGTGGTTTGCGATGTTAATTGTGTAAATATGTATAAATGGGATTGTTGGTTATCTACAAGATTTTCGTTTATTAAAAATGTCAACATCCCCAATAGAATATACAGAAACAGCATAAGCTGAAAAGTTGCAAAAACCCATTTGAAAAGGTTGAAAATCTTTCTTTACATATTAAAGGCATTGTCAAGTCGAGGATGTATTGTTTGCTTTCATTTGCGAATTTTTCTGGAAAACATGTTTTTTTTATTTAAATCGAAAATGTGGAATTTATTTAAACATGTTTATACCCTGCTCCACACTGTGGAACAGGGTATTATAAGTTAGTGCATATGTTTGCAACACCCAGAAGGAGACGAGATAGACACATGGTGTCTTTGGCAAAAATGCTCAGGGTGGGCTCCTGAGTCGATATAGCGATGTCCGTCTGTCCGTCTGTCCGTGAACACATTTTGTAATCAAAGTCTAGGTCGCAGTTTTAGTCCAATCGACTTCAAATTTGGCACAAGTATGTGTATTGGCTCAGAATAGATCCCTATTGATTTTGGAAGAAATCGGTTCAGATTTAGATATAGCTCCCATATATATATTTCGCCCGATATGGACTTATATGGCCCCAGAAGTCAGACTTTTACCCTAATTTCCCTAAAATTTTGCACAAGAAGAACAATTGGCACTATAGTCAAGTGTGCCAAATTTTATTGAAATCGGTTCAGATTTAGATATAGCTCCCATATATATCTTTCGCCCGATATGGACTAATACGGTCCCAGAAGCCTGAGTTTTACCCCAATTTGGTTAAAATTTTGCACAGGGAGTAGAATTAGCATTGTAGCTATGCGTGCCAAATTTGGTTGAAATCGGTTCAGATTTAGATATAGCTCCCATATATAGCTTTCGCCCGATTTACACTCATATGACCACAGAGGCCAATTTTTTGCTCCGATTTAGTTAAAATTTTGCACAGGGAGTAGAATTAGCATTGTAGCTATGCGTGCCAAATTTGGTTGAAATCGGTTCAGATTTAGATATATCTCCCATATATAGCTTTCGCACGATTTACACTCATATGACCACAGAGGCCAATTTTTAACTCCGATTTAGTTGAAATTTTGCACAGGGAGTAGAATTAGCATTGTTGCAATGCGCGCCAAATTTGGTTGAAATCGGTTCAGATTTAGATATAGCTCCCATATATAGCTTTCGCCCGATTTACACTCATATGACCACAGAGGCCAATTTTTAACTCTGATTTAGTTGAAATTTTGCACAGGTAGTAAAATTAGCATTGTTGCTATGCGTGCCAAATTTGGTTGAAATCGGTTCAGATTTAGATATAGCTCCCATATATAGCTTTCGCCCGATTTAGACTCATATGACCACAGAGGCCAACTCCGATTTAGTTGAAATTTTGCACAGCGAGTAGAATTAGCATTGTAGCTATGCGTGCCAAATTTGGTTGAAATCGGTTCAGATTTAGATATATCTCCCATGTTTAGCTTTCGCCCGATTTACACTCATACGACTACAGAGGCCAATTTTTAACTCCGATTTAGTTGAAATTTTGCACAGGGAGTAGAATTAGCACTGTAGCTATGCGTGCCAAATTTGGTTGAAATCGGTTCAGATTTAGATATAGCTCCCATATATAGCTTTCGCCCGATTTACACTCATATGACCACAGAGACCAATTTTAACTCTGATTTAGTTGATATTTTGCACAGGGAGTAGATTTAACATTGTAGCTATGCGTGCCAAATTTCATTGAAATCGGTTCAGATTTATATATAGCTCCCATATATAGCTTTCGCCCGATTTACACTCATATGACCACAGAGGCCAATTTTTAACTCCGATTTAGTTGAAATTTTGCACAGAGAGTACAATTAGCATTGTTGCTATGCGTGCCAAATTTGGTTGAAATCGGTTCAGATTTATATATAGCTCCCATATATAGCTTTCGCCCGATTTACACTCATATGACCACAGAGGCCAATTTTTATATGTTTTTCTGATTTCGACAAAAATAGTCAAAATACCAACATTTCCCTTGTAAAATCGCCACTGCTGAGTCGAAAAGTTGTAAAAATGACTCTATTTTTCCTAAACTTATAATACATATATATCGAGCGATAAATCATAAATAAACTTTTGCGAAGTTTCCTTAAAATTGCTTCAGATTTAAATGTTTCCCATATTTTTTTACTAACATTGTGTTCCACCCTTGTGCATTAGCCAACTTAAATTTTGAGTCTATAGATTTTGTAGAAGTCTATCAAATTCCGTCCAGATCGAGTGATATTTAAATGTATGTATTTGGGACAAACCTTTACATATAGCCCCCAAAACATTTGACGGATGTGATATGGTATCGAAAATTGAGATCTACAAAGTGGTGCAGGGTATAATATAGTCGGCCCCGCCTGACTTTAGACTTTCCTTACTTGTTTTATATAAATTTGTCCAATCTCTCCATATCTATAATTTGAAGATTAGGTTTTACATGGGCTATGAAAATAATTTTCATCAAACTTGGAATAATTTTAAATGTTCAATAGCCTATTGTTGAAGATGTTGGGGACCAAGTCTTTAGCCAACGTTAAAATTCACATTTCAAGTCATTCTTTTAATCACTTCAATTGTGAACACATATTCCCTCAGGAAGTAAAGTTATTTGCTTGGACTTTCATTCCGGTAAAATGGAATTTTTTAATTTCTCGAGACCCCTAGATCCAGCACAAAGAAAAACTTCCTTTAAGATGATATAAATTGCAGAAATTCTCACAAATTAACAAGGCAGAAGAAAAAAATTTAAATATGTCCACGCCAAATCTTATGTACACTCACTAGGATCCAAAGATTTTGACCTCCCCTTAAGGATTTTGGTATTGATTCCGAGCCAAAGATGCGATTTCTTTAAAATAAAGTAATTTTTAGCGACTTATCTGGCTTTAAATCTAGGACCAAAAAAATTACAATTAGGATACCGATATCATTTATCAAATTTTCATTCTCTTTTCGCGGTTTATTAACGGAGGGACGCAAATTTACAAAATTTGTGTCATAAATTTAATGAAAAGAATTTTTGAAACAAAGATTATAAACTTTATTTTTATTAAAATTTCATTATTTTAAAGAAATTTGTCCTTAAATATCGCATCCTAAAATTTAGGTTGGGTAATCTTTAATATCACGTAAATATTTTTTTCAGTGTACCTTCCATTATGGATTGTGTACAAATTTGTGGTAACAGTTGCCGATGGCAAGGTCTACTAAACCATCTTAACATTGTCTTCCGAATTGTATCCCAGCAAAAAAAGCGTCGCCAAAAAAGTAATGAAAATGTTCTTTTTGGATCCGGAAGTGGTGCAAAATTGACGCAGAAGCGATGAATTTAACATGGGTTTGTCATAGGACGGAAGTACTCCATTTCAACAGCCGTTGAACTGAATTTGCATCACTTCTTTAGGTGTGATACGAATTCAATGTTTTGGATGTAAATTAAATAATTCTGTAATATTTTGCCAAATAAAAAATTTTTAGAATTTTTTATAATTTTTAATGGATTCTAACGCTTGTCGGAAATGTTTGACCTCAAATATTTTCAAAAATTCACAATTTTTTCAGATTGGATTTAGCACTTTTTTCGACAAAATTTAAATGATTTGTACCATTTTATGAATTCTTACTCTGTTTTTAACCTATTTGAAACAAAAAAAGTTAAAATTACCCATTAAAACTATGAAAAACCCAAGTTATAAAAAATTGAATTAAAAGAACTTCCTGGGTAGTTAAAATAAAGAACATCATTGGATGTGCTTTTAAAGTTGTGCCTTTGGAAGAATTTCCAAATTTTTTTGCTGGGATGTTAGTCCACATGGAGTCCGTAGTAGGTAAAAATGCAAAAAAAATATCTACACTAAAAAAATTTTACTTGGATCCAAAGATGTTGACCTTCCTTTAAGGATTTTGGTATTGATTCCGAGCCAAAGATGCAGGTTCTTTGAAATAAGGACATTTTTGCCACCTGCCTGGTTTTAAATCTAGAATCTATAAAATTAAAATTAGGATACAGATCACCCAGATTCACCAATAGAAGGAATATGATCCCCTCAAACATGTTTCAAGAGCAAAATATTATTTTTGGATGGTAAGCATATTGGGTGACTATTGTACTGTTCAGCCATCTCGTTGAGAGATTTGCGGTAGTTGATGGCCGTTTTCGAGTTAAGGAACGCAGAATCCAAGGATTTTATTGCTGGTTGACTGTCTGAGTATATATTAAAGCCAACCTTTATTGGAACTTTACTTCTCAGCCAATTGCTAATATTTCCTAATATTTCAGCCTGAAAAACACTACAGTGATTAGGTAATCTTTTCGCTATTCGAATTTCCAGATCTTTAGAATATAATCCGAAACCCACTTGTCCATCCAATTTGGAGCCATCAGTGTAGAAATCTATATATCGTTTATTCCCCGGGGTCTGTGTGCACCACGCCCCCAATGCACAATTTTCGGTTTTAGTCCCCACTTTTTTCCTATTGCCTTTTTGCACGAGTACAAAGCTACCGTGGCTTTTCTCGCCCTTTCTTCAATATTAAGCTTTAAATTCAGCTTCCTGTCAAAAATAACGCCAAGGTATTTTGCACACTCACCAAAGGAAAATTCAATACCCCCTAAGGATATGAGCTTCACCGTGGGAGTTTTGCGATCTTTGCAGTACATGGTTAGTTCTGTCTTTGCAGGATTTACCCCAAAACCATTCTCTTTCGCCCATTTCTCAGTCATCCGGAGGGCTCTTTGTATAATATCTCTGATTGTGGATGGGAATTTTCCCCTGACTGCTAGAGCCATATCATCTGCCTATGGCACCACTTTTATCTTTTCTTTTTCTAGGGAAACCAGAAGGTTATGTTATTATAGCCAAATTCCAAAGAAGAGGTGATAGAACTCCTCCTGTTCTAGAGGTGTGCACGTGACACGAAATTGTCGTGAATCATCAGCGTGACTCACGCGTGAGTCGTGAGTCATGCACGTGAGTAAAATATTACTCACGTGCACACCTCTACTCTGTTCACATACCTTTGTATGTTTGCTTGTCCTCTTTAGAAGTTCGTCTAATAGCCTAAGTATACCTGGATCAACATTCAAAGTTGTCAGTCCATTTAATATCGAGCTCGGATGGACGTTATCGAATGCCCCTTCGATGTCTAGGAACGCCACGATTGTGTATTTCATGTAATGCGGTCTCAGTAGACCTGCCCTTCGAGTATGCATGCTGTCATTTCGAGCGCAAACTTGAATCCACCACCCATACCATGGTGGAGGGTATAACATAAAAACTAACTTTGTTGCATTGCATATACCCGATGGATTGATCTTTTAAATAAACGTTTACTTATTTTTTATCATATATGTGTTTAGTTAAATATTTTTAAAACTATCCTTTATACGCAAAGCGTATGAAAATGTTGTATAGGAGTCGACTGTAGGGGGGTTTACATCTCTTTCTCTCTCTACTCGCTCCCTTTTATTTTTTGTAGTGCCATCGATGAGCTAATTCGAAAGTTTAATGCAACTCTTGCATGTACCTACGGTAAAAAAAATTATGAGAATTATAGCAATTCTTGAAATTGCATTGGATAGCATATCTAGGGAATATAAAATTTTTGTTTTTTTTATAAACATACGCACCGTAGTTCCCCTCACAAAATCATGTTAATTGTCGTATAGTTCTCCGCTTAATGAATGATATAGCTTTTAATATACGTGTTTTTTCAATACCACCATATCAATTGAAGTATTGAAAATATCTAGGCAACACACACACACTCGCATACGCAGAAGCCATTCAATGAATCATATGATTAAATGAATGGTACTCTTTTTTTTAAAGAATTCATTAACCATTAATCATTAATCTTACATTTGTCCGCACATTGTTTTTCATTGACCCACATTTCCTGCATAGAACAGAGCAGCGCGCAGAACATTACCGAGATTTAATCACATAATTATTCATATGATATATATTATTGTTAAAGTTATTGTGTTATTGAATTATCCATTGAATTGATTACAGGGCTTTTTTTCTTCTCAGTTATTTAATGTGAGCGAGAGAGTGTGAAAGAGATTCTCCCTATTTTCCTCATGTAATGCTACATCTGTTGAAAAAAAAAAAAAAAAACTCATAGGCTTATTGCTAACGCCTTAAGCGTTGTCACTGCAGGTGTTATTGCCACTGCAGCTGCTCCAATTTCAACTGTTGGTCCTCTCTACAGTTATTGGACAAAAACAATCTCGGATCTTTTTAATTAAATTGCAATAGCAAAGGCATTACAGTCAATTAATTATTTAATGCAGTTCACAAACAAATACCAGCCACTCACACAGAGGCTCACACACACACATACACCAACAACAACATTAACATCAGCGACCAGAAATACCAGGCCTAAAGGATTTCATGAGTATGGGATTAAATTTTCGAGTTTATCGAATATCACGAAATAATGGATGTGGTCTGACGGTGAGTAGGCTGGATAATTGGACCACGCATTGAATTTTGTCAGCAGGCACGACAAGCAACATTCACACCAATGATTAGCCTGCCACAGTTGAGGTTTACAAATGAATCGGATATGAATAATTGACCTTCTGAGCTATGGATAATGGAAAATATCATAACGAAATATTAAATTCCCAGTAAAAAAAAATTGGAAATTGTTTCACAGGCTTTTCTTTTTAAGAGCATCCCGGGATGGTCCATCAGTTTTTCTTCTCTTCCGATAAAGTCCTTTTGGACCAGTCTTAGAAAATGCGCTATTTGGCGGTTAAAAGTCAAAATTTAAATTTTTGATAATTAAATACCGAAAAAAAATCAACAAAAATAAAATTGAGAAATTCGCCCCCAAGGGAATTTGACCCTGTGTCTGTTAACTTTTTTACTTCTATAGACGCTATTTTGGGAAAGTTTGGCAAATTACTAGAATTTTAAATTTTTTCGAAAAAATATATTTCTACAAAAATATACGCCGAAACTAGCAAAACAAAATAGATAGATAAGACAAAATAAAAAAACTATATTTTAAAACATATTTGATAAACAAATTGGTGTCATTTTACGATCATATCACAAACGTTTGAATTGATATTTCGAGCTTTGTGTTCAATGGCGGTAGTGGCTGAGTATGCCAATACGTTCTAATATGGTGGTGGAAGCGAAAAGGTTTTTTAAAATTTAAAAAAATTTTATAATTCTAATTAAAAATACAAGTAAGGAAAGTCTAAAGTCGGGCGGGGCCGACTATATTATACCCTGCACCACATTGTAGATCTCAATTTTCGATACCATATCACATCCGTCAAATATGTTGGGGGCTATATATAAAGGTTTGTCCCAAATTCATGCATTTAAATATCACTCGATCTGGACAGAATTTGATAGACTTCCACAAAATCTATAGACTCAAAATTTAAGTCGGCTACTGCACTAGGGTGGAACACAATGTTAGTAAAAAAATATGGGAAATCTGAAGCAATTTTAAGGAAACTTCGCAAAAATTTATTTATGATTTATCTCTAAATATATATGTAACAGAAGTTTAGGAAAAATAGAGTCATTTTTACAGCTTTTCGACTAAGCAGTGGCGATTTTACACGGGAAATGTTGGTATTTTGACCATTTTTGTCGAAATCAGAAAAACATATATATGAGAGCTATATCTAAATCTGAACCGATTTCAACCAAATTTGGCACGCATAGCTACAATGCTAATTCTACTCCCTGTGCAAAATTTCAACTAAATCGGGGTTAAAAATTGGCCTCTGTGGTCATATGAGTGTACATCGGGCGAAAGCTATATATGGGAGATATATCTAAATCTGAACCGATTTCAACCAAATTTGGCACGCATAGCTACAATGCTAATTCTACTCCCTGTGCAAAATTTCAACTAAATCGGAGTTAAAAATTGGCCTCTGTGGTCGTATGAGTGTACATCGGGCGAAAGATATATATGGGAGCTATATCTAACTCTCAACCGATTTCAATAAAATTTGGCACGCATAGCTACAATGCTAATTCTACTCCCTGTGCAAAATTTCAACTAAATCGGAGTTAAAAATTGGCCTCTGTGGTCGTATGAGTGTACATCGGGCGAAAGATATATATGGGAGCTATATCTAACTCTGAACCGATTTCAATCAAATTTTGCACACGTGACTATACTACTAATTGTACTTCTAGTGCAAAATTTCAACCAAATTGGGGTAAAACTCTGGCTTCTTGGACCGTATTAGTCCATATCGGGCGAAATATATATATGGGAGCTATATCTAAATCTGAATCGATTGCAACCAAATTTGGCACGCATAGCTACAATGCTAACTCTACTCCCTGTGCAAAATTTTAACCAAATTGGACCAAAACTCTGGCTGTTAGGACCCTATTAGTCCATATCGGGCGAAAGATATATATGGGAGCTGTATCTAAATCTGAACCGATTTCAATCAAATTTTGCACACGTGACTATACTACTAATTGTACTCCTAGTGCAAAATTTCAACCAAATTCGGCCAAAAATCTGGCTTCTGGGGCCATAAAAGTCCATATCGGGCGAAAGATAAATATGGGAGCTATATATAAATCTGAACCGATTTCAATCAAATTGTGCACACTTGACTATACGACTAAGTGTTATGTTTGTACAAAATTGCAAGCAAATCGGTATAAAACTCTGGCTGCTGGGTCCATATTAGTGCATATCGGGCGAAAGATATATATGGGAGCTATATCTAAATCTGAACCGATTTCAAGCAAATTTGGTACAGACAGTTGGAATGTTAATTCTACTTCCTGTGCAAAACTTCAAGTAAAAGATTGGCGACTGTGGTCATATGAGTGTAAATCGGGCGAATGATATATATATATATATATATATATGGGAGCTATATCTAAATCTGAACCGATTTCAATCAAATTTGGCACACTTGACTAAACTACTAATTGGACTCCTAGTGCAAATTTTCAACTAAATTGGGGTAAAACTCTGGCTTCAGAGAGCATATTAGTCCATATCGGGCGAAAGATATATATGGGAGCTATATCTAAATCTGAACCGATTGCTTCCGAGATCAGTAGAGTTCTATTCTGAGCCAAAACACATACTTGTGCCAAATTTGAAGGCGATAGGACTTAAATTGCGATCTAGACTTTGATCACAAAAATGTGTTCACAGACAGACGGACGGACGGACATGGTTATATCGACTGAGGGACCCACCCTGAGCATTATTGCCAAAGATACCATGTGTCTATCTCGTCTCCTTCTGGGTGTTACAAACATATGCACTAACTTATAATAACCTGTTCCACAGTGTGGAGCAGGGTATAACAAATTAAGAAATCGTATTTTAAATTAGAAGCTGAAAGCATTTTAAGAGATAAATTTTTATTAAATTATGTGTCTCTTAATTTAACACGTACGATTTGTACACTGCAACGGCGGAAGATTTAAAAGTTTAGACTAATTTTTTTTCAGAATAATGTATATATTTACTGAACTTTAATTTTGGTTTATTTTGTTTTTCCTTTATAAACCTATTTTTTAGATAATTTGGTTTAAAAATTGTATACATTAAGTTATTGTGTTTTACCAGCTTTTTAAATTGATAAGTTCCTGCTTTAAATTGCTTGATATTGTGTTATTATATATATTTATTAAATTTAATATTTAAAGTGTATCACTAGTGGATTTTTTCACGAAATTTGGGAACTCAAATGCTTGGGGGTTTTTGAATAAAGTCTAGACCAATTTAGGGTTTTTTTTCGTAAAATTTGGGGAGAAGGTTCAAAAACGACCTGCCAACACTGCCCACACGAAATAAGAGTGCTATTTGTGTTGAACTTAAAAGATTCATCTCGTCCCAAAAAACGGCATTAAATCATCAACATTTTCCAGAAATTGGTTTGCAATACATATCAGCCCTCCTGTATATGTATTTTCTTAACTTGGTTCCACAAACGCAATACTAGATTATTAGCTTTTAAGAATAATAGTTATTATTTTTGCTTTTTGCTGCATTTCTCGCAGCCCTAAGCCATTTTACAGTTTTACGGATACCATGAAACAGAGTCGCATATCCTTTGAATACTAGCAATTCCTGGACGATATGTTTTGAAGAACAACAAGTATAAACGGCCGTAAGTTCGGCCAGGCCGAATCTTATGTACCCTCCACCATGGATAGCGTAGAAACTTCTACGAAAGACTGTCATCCACAATCGAATTACTTGGGTTGTGGTATGTTAAATCGTTTTCTAAATTGTGAGTTAGTCCATTTAGACAAAAAAGGTATGTTTAGGTAAGTCTACAAATAATTACGAACCGATATGGACTTTTGCACGGTATGTAGGGAGGCAGAATTAAAATAATGGGGGTCGCTTATATGGGGGCTATATACAATTATTGATATGGACCAATTTTTGTGTGATTGGGGATCGCTTTATCTGAGGGCAATATATAACTATACACCGATATAGACCTACACCCAGAGAAGGAATATGATCACCTCAAACATGTTTTAAGAGCAAAATGTTATTTTTGGGTGGTGACCATGTAATATGGTTTTCGCAACCATGTTTTTTTCTCGGAAATCATGTATCTGATTTCGGCAAGCAGGTTATATTTGACGAGAAAATAACATTTTAGTGGCAAACATGTTACATGGTCACCATACAAAAATAACATTTTGCTCTTGAAACATGTTTGAGGTGATCATATTCCTTCTCTGCGTGTAGTTAGGCATGGTTGTTAACGGCCATATACTAGCACAATGTACCAAATTTCAACTGACTCGGATGAAATTTGCTTCTCCAAGTGGCTCCAAAACCAAATCTCGGGATCGGATTATATGGGGGCTATATATGATTATGGACCGATATGGACCACTTTTGGCATGGTTGTTAAATATCATATACTACCACCACGTACAACATTTCAACCAGATCGAATGAATTTTGCTTCTCCAAAAGGCATCGGAGGTCAAATCTGCGGATTGGCTTATATGGGGGCTATATATAAAGGGTGATTCTTTTGAGGTTAGGATTTTCATGCATTAGTATTTGACAGATCACGTGGGATTTCAGACATGGTGTCAAAGAGAAAGATGCTCAGTATGCTTTGACATTTCATCATGAGTAGACTTACGATCTGCCACAACGTCGAATTTTCAGTGAATGGGCCCTAGAAAAGTTGGCAGAAAATCCGCTTTTTTATCGACAAATTTTGTTCAGCGATGAGGCTCATTTCTGGTTGAATGGCTACGTAAATAAGCAAAATTGCCGCATTTGGAGTGAAGAGCAACCAGAAGCCGTTCAAGAACTGCCCATGCATCCTGAAAAATGCACTGTTTGGTGTGGTTTGTACGCTGGTGGAATCATTGGACCGTATTTTTTCAAAGATGCTGTTGGACGCAACGTTACGGTGAATGGCGATCGCTATCGTTCGATGCTAACAAACTTTTTGTTGCCAAAAATGGAAGAACTGAACTTGGTTGACATGTGGTTTCAACAAGATGGCGCTACATGCCACACAGCTCGCGATTCTATGGCCATTTTGAGGGAAAACTTCGGAGAACAATTCATCTCAAGAAATGGACCGGTAAGTTGGCCACCAAGATCATGCGATTTGACGCCTTTAGACTATTTTTTGTGGGGCTACGTCAAGTCTAAAGTCTACAGAAATAAGCCAGCAACTATTCCAGCTTTAGAAGACAACATTTCCGAAGAAATTCGGGCTATTCCGGCCGAAATGCTCGAAAAAGTTGCCCAAAATTGGACTTTCCGAATGGACCACCTAAGACGCAGCCGCGGTCAACATTTAAATGAAATTATCTTCAAAAAGTAAATGTCATGGACCAATCTAACGTTTCAAATAAAGAACCGATGAGATTTTGCAAATTTTATGCGTTTTTTTAAAAAAAAAGTTATCAAGCTCTTAACAAATCACCCTTTAATTGTGGACTGATATGAACCAATTCCTGCATGGTTGTTGGATACCATATACTAACATCACGTACAAAATTTTAACCGAATCGGATGAATTTTGCTCTTCCAAGGGGCTACGGAGGTCAAATATGGGGATCGGTTTATATGGGGGCTATATATAATTATGGACCGATGTGGACCAATTTTTGCATGGTTGTTAGAGACCATATACTAACACCATGTACCAAATTTCAGCCGGATCGGATGAAATTTGCTTCTCTTAGAGGCCTCGCAAGGCAAATAGGGGGATCGGTTTATATGGGGGCTATATATAATTATGGACCGATGTGGACCAATTTTTGCACGGTTGTTAGAGACCATGTACTAACACCATGTACCAAATTTCAGCCGGATCGGATGAAATTTGCTTCTCTTAGAGGCCTTGCAAGCCAAATCGGGGGATTGGTTTATATGGGGGCTATACGTAAAAGTGGGCCGATATGGCCCATTTGCAATACCATCCGTGATTTCAACAGACGGACGGACGGACGGACATGCTCAGATCGACTCAGAATTTCACCACGACCCAGAATATATATATTGTATGGGGTCTTAGAACAATATTTCGATGTGTTACAAACGGAATGACAAAGTTAATATACCCCCTATCCTATGGTGGATGGTATAAAAATATGGGGGAGACCGGATAGTGAATGAAATACAAAATATATGTGTTTTGGTACTCTTAAATTTTTATTCATCTTCGCAAAACATAGTTCAAAGGGTTTTTGTTGTTTCTATTCTAAACTGGATTTTTTTAGAGATTTGATTTGATCTTAAGTCCTAAAAGACTATTTATGGTATTGAGTGATGATAGTCCTAAACATCATCATAACATCTTGGGGTTTATATTCTAAAGGCAGTGTACATAGACAGACTATTCAATAATGTTGTGTTGGCCATTGAGTTATTCGAGGACTTCTTCACTGAGTTTATTTCTGTTTGCTTTTATTTTTCAACTGGCATCGAGCATATTACGAAAATTATGAAAAAAACGGATTCTGTAAAGATTCTAAGATTTTTTTCTTTTCATTTTTAAATGTCATTTCCAATTCGGAGACCAGCATATTGGGACTTGGTCATTGCATTTGTAATTCTTTGAAATATTGGTTGGGTATAAAATGTTAAGATGATGGATGTGAATTTTCCTCTATCTATTTTCGGCTATAAAGCAGTCCGAAATTTCCAAGGTTTTCAAGGCTATACATTTTTATAATAATGAAAATATATATACCAACATTGGGTACATTGTCACATTGATTTATTATACCCTCCACCATAGGATGGGGGGTATACTAACTTTGTCATTCCGTTTGTAACACATTGGTTGACATTTGCTACATGATGTCAGTATATGTTTTCTACTGATCATGCAAAAATGGTTCTACTCCATAATGAAAATGGTCCCTGAAATTCCCTTATGAAATCTTGAAACTTTCTTTTGAAAGCTTGAAACTTTCTTAAAATGGTTTTGAAATCACAATAATATGGGTTTGGTCAAGTTTTATCGTTTTATTATGATAAATACAAATATATTAATCAAAAATAAACAATTTATTTTATATTTAAATATTCTTATTATAATATTTAAATATTATAATAAATTATATTTAAATATAATTTATTATAATATTTAAATATTTGTTTTTAAATTATTATGAATATAGACACTATTGTGTGGCATTATTTTATTCTAATGAAATATATTTCTTAGGCAACACTGAACAAACATTTATAAAAAAAAATAAGAAGATACTATAAAAAAACACTAATAAAAATAAAATTTTTATGTTTTGTGGAAAGAGAGAGAGAGAGACGGGGAGAGAGTTGTGTGGATTGTTTGCGTTCAGGGCTGCCAATTTTGTCGATTTATCGGCATTTTGACGATTTTTTACTCAAAAAATAGCAAATGCCGATTTTCCGATTTTTGCCCCAAAAAAGAAGATATTAACTCCGTTAAAAAATTTTGAACGCTGTTCGTTTACAGGTTTAGAGCCAACAAAAGAGAAAATCCATTTGACAGTTGTCAGATAGAGAAATTGCAAATTTTTGCTACAGATTTCATATATATAGTAGTTATACCTCATTTTACTGCCAAAGATAATCCACCAAAATTTGAAGAAAATTTTACCAAAAATCTACCAAATTTAAAACAATTATTTTGAAGTTAATGATCAAATTTTTGTGGTTAGTATATAAAAAATCTTGTTTTATTCGAAAGAAATGTTTTATATTGAATTTATAGAAAATTTTGTCAAAATTTTTTGTTCTACTTAAAGTTTTGTCAAAATTTTATATCTATAGAAAATTCTGTCAAAATTTAATTTCTATAGAAAATTTTGTCAAAATTTTATTTCTATAAAAATTTTGTATTATGAATTTGTATCAAAACTTTATTTTTATAGAAAATTTTATCAAAATTTTATTTCTATCAAAAATTTTTTATAAATCTTTTTTTTTATCAAAATTTTATTTCTATCAAAAATTTTTTATAAATCTTTTTTTTTTTTTTGTCAAAATTTTATTTTTATACAACATTTTGTCAAAATATGATTTCTATTGAAAATTTTGTGGAAACTTTATTTCTATTAAATTTTTTCTTTAAATTTTATTTCTATTGGAAATTTGGTAAACAAATTTTTCTTTTGTAAATTTTGTACAAATTTTATATCTGTAGAAAATTTTTGCACATATTGAATTTATAGAAAATTTTGTCAAAATTTTTTTGTTCTACACATAATTTTGTCAAAATATTATTTCTATACATAATATTGTCAAAATTTTATATCTATAGAAAATTCTGTCAAAATTTAATTTCTATAGAAATGTTTGTAAAATTTTTTTTCTATAAAAATTTTCTATTATGATTTTTGTCAAAACTTTAATTTTATAGAAAATTTTGTCAAAATTTTATTTCTTTAGAAAATTTTGTAAAAATTTAATTTCTATACAACATTTTGTCAAAATTTGATTTCTATTGAAAATTTTGTGAAAACTTTATTTCTATTAAAAATTTTGCCAAAATTTTATTTCTATTGAAAATTTTGTAAAAATTTAATTTCTTTAGAAAATTTTGTAAAAATTTAATTTCTATTGAAAATTTTGTGAAAACTTTATTTCTATTAAAAATTTTGCCAAAATTTTATTTCTATTGAAAATTTGGTTAAAAAAAAAAACTTTTTTTCTATTGTAAATTTTGTCAAAATTTTATATCTGTAGAAAATGTTTGCACATTTTTATTTCTAGAGAACATTGTTGCACAAATTATAGAACATTTTTGGGAATTTCTTTTCTATACTAAATTCTTGCAAAATTTTATTTCTATGAAAATTTTTGCAAAATTTTATTTCTAAGAAAATTTTTGTAAAATTTCATTTCTATAGAAGATTTTGTTAAAATTTTATTTCTATGGAAAATGGTACCTCTTAATTCGAGAGTCAATCAATAAGAGTTTTATGATCGAATTTTGGAAAATTGTTACCCGATTATATACGTAAATATTAAAGAACTTTATTTTTATCTTTAAATAAAAACTTAAATCTAATCATAAACATTTTTTTATGTTATTTTTTATACAAAACTGAATTCATTATGCTTATGTTGTTGAAATGGATAGTTATGTATGTTAATATTCTGTTCTTAATACTTTTAGTTTTACCCAAAAAATTAGTTTAATTTAAATATTGCAGATTTTTTGACGATTTTTAAAATGGAAATGACGATTACGACGATTTCTTCGGAAGAAAGTAACGTTTTTAGTTGAAATTTTATTGGCAGCTCTGTTTGTGTTTTTTTATTTTCAATATCATTTTAACGCAGAATGCAATAGATTTTCTCTTCCTGGCTTACATTATTAGCTCTGTATTTGTATTTTTTCAGTAATGAATGGAATTGATTTTACTCTCTTTGCTAAATTTAGCTGTACTATATGCGAACTCTTTCCAGTACCAATTTGCCAGCGTATGGCACCCTCTAGTCGTCTCTGCTCTACTCAATCTCTTCCATGTTTTTTTATACACTGCGCCACACTGTGGAACAGGGTATTATAAGTTAGTGCATATGTTTGTAACACCCAGAAGGAGACGAGATAGACACATGGAGTCTTTGGCAATAATGCTCAGGGTGGGTCCCTGAGTCGATATAACCATGTCCGTCTGTGAACATATTTTTGTCGCAATTTCCTTCAATCGCCTTCAAATTTGGCACATGTTCCTAATTTGGGTCAGAATAGAACCCTATTGATTTTGGAAGAAATCGGTTCAGATTTAGATATAGCTCCCATATATATCTTTCGCCCGATATGCACTAATATGGACCCAGCAGCCAGAGTTTTATACCGATTTGCTTTAAATTTTGTACAATCATAAAACTTAGTCGTATATTCAAGTGTGCAAAACTTGATTAAAATCGGTTCAGATTTAGATATAGCTCCCATATATATTTTTCGTCCGATATGGACTTATATGGCCCCAGACCCTGATTTTTGGCCGAATTTGGTTGAAATTTTGCACTAGGAGTACAATTAGTAGTATAGTCAAGTGCGCAAAATTTGATTGAAATCGGTTCAGATTTAGATATAGCTCCCATATATATCTTTCGCCCGATATGGACTAATATGGTCCTAAAAGCCAGAGTTTTGGCCCAATTTGGTTGAAATTTTGCACAGGGAGTAGATTTAGCATTGTAGCTATGCGTGCCAAATTTGGTTGAAATCGATTCAGATTTAGATATAGCTCCCATATATATCTTTCGCCCGATATGGACTAATATGGTCCTAGAAGCCAGAGTTTTCTCCCAATTTGTTTGAAATGTTGCACTAGGAGTACAATTATTAGTGCAGTTAAGTGTGCAAAATTTGATTGAAATCGGTTCAGATTTAGATATAGCTCCCATATATATCTTTCGCCCGATATGGACTAATATGGTTCTAATAGCCAGAGTTTTGGCCCAATTTGGTTGAAATTTTGCACAGGAAGTAGATTTAGCATTGTAGCTATGCGTGCCAAATTTGGTTGAAATCGGTTCAGATTTAGATATAGCTCCCATATATATCTTTCGACCGATATGGACTAATATGGTTCTAATAGCCAGAGTTTTGGCCCAATTTGGTTGAAATTTTGCACAGGGAGTAGATTTAGCATTGTAGCTATGCGTGCCAAATTTGGTTGAAGTCGATTCAGATTTAGATATAGCTCCCATATATATCTTTCGCCCGATATGCACTTATGTGGACCCAGAAGCCAGAGTTTTATCCCGATTAGCTTGAAATTTTGCACAGGGAGTAGAATTAGCATTGTAGCTATGCGTGCCAAATTTGGTTGAAATCGGTTCAGATTTAGATATAGCATGCATATATATTTTTCGCCCGATATGGACTTATATGGCCCCAGAAGCCAGAGTTTTGGCCCAATTTGGTTGAAATTTTGCACTAGGAGTATAATTAGTAATATAGTATGTGTGCCAAATTTGATTGAAATCGATTCAGATTTAGATATAGCTCCCATATATATGTTTTTCTGATTTCGACAAAAATGGACAAAATACCAACATTTCCCTTGTTAAATCGCCATTGCTTAGTCGAAAAGTTGTAAAAATGACTCTAATTTTCCTAAACTTCTAATACATATATATCGAGCGATAAATCATAAATAAACTTTTGTGAAGTTTCCTTAAAATTGCTTCAGAGTTAAATGTTTCCCATATTTTTTTTAAATTTTGAGTCTTTAGATTTTGTAGAAGTCTATCAAATTCTGTCCAAATCGAGTGATATTTAAATGTATGTAAAGGGTGATTTGTTAAGAGCTTGATAACTTTTTTTTAAAAAAAAACGCATAAAATTTGCAAAATCTCATCGGTTCTTTATTTGAAACGTTAGATTGGTCCATGACATTTACTTTTTGAAGATAATTTCATTTAAATGTTGACCGCGGCTGCGTCTTAGGTGGTCCATTCGGAAAGTCCAATTTTGGGCAACTTTTTCGAGTATTTCGGCCGGAATAGCCCGAATTTCTTCGGAAATGTTGTCTTCCAAAGCTGGAATAGTTGCTGGCTTATTTCTGTAGACTTTAGACTTGACGTAGCCCCACAAAAAATAGTCTAAAGGCGTCAAATCGCATGATCTTGGTGGCCAACTTACCGGTCCATTTCTTGAGATGAATTGTTCTCCGAAGTTTTCCCTCAAAATGGCCATAGAATCGCGAGCTGTGTGGCATGTAGCGCCATCTTGTTGAAACCACATGTCAACCAAGTTCAGTTCTTCCATTTTTGGCAACAAAAAGTTTGTTAGCATCGAACGATAGCGATCGCCATTCACCGTAACGTTGCGTCCAACAGCATCTTTGAAAAAATACGGTCCAATGATTCCACCAGCGTACAAACCACACCAAACAGTGCATTTTTCGGGATGCATGGGCAGTTCTTGAACGGCTTCTGGTTGCTCTTCACTCCAAATGCGGCAATTTTGCTTATTTACGTAGCCATTCAACCAGAAATGAGCCTCATCGCTGAACAAAATTTGTCGATAAAAAAGCGGATTTTCTGCCAACTTTTCTAGGGCCCATTCACTGAAAATTCGACGTTGTGGCTCGTTAGTAAGTCTATTCATGATGAAATGTCAAAGCATACTGAGCATCTTTCTCTTTGACACCATGTCTGAAATCCCACGTGATCTGTCAAATACTAATGCATGAAAATCCTAACCTCAAAAGAATCACCCTTTCTTTGGTCAAACCTTTATATATAGCACCCAACACATTTGACGGATGTGATATGGTATCGAAAATTTAAGTCTACAAAGTGGTGCAGGGTATAATATAGTCGGCCCCGCCCGACTTTAAACTTTCTTTATTTGTTTTTATTCATTCATTGATTCTTCTATAACTTAGTCTCCCTTCTTTTGACTGTTATTGAGTGTAATACCATATGTTCTCAATTACAAATGCTTGTCCATAAGTCATTTGCATTTGAAAAGCTCTACTGGCAGCCACAAGTGGTTCTTATCGAAAGGGATTAGTTTTTATTTGGTAAAGTACCCCTAGTTGTACTTACGATATTTATTTTTTTCATAATCATTAGGTCATTATATCCCCACAATGTTCACTTGTCTCTTTCTTTGGAATTGAATGAATAAAAAATATATATATATATATTGAGATTTAAATATTTAAGAAATTAATTTAAACAAAATTTAATTGATTATGATTAAATTCTAGTCTGTAAAGACCATTAATTTTGGAAATTGAATATAAAGAAAATATTTAATAATCCTAAAAATTTTTCACAAGACCAAGTTGACCAAAAATCCGCTTCCACAGCATGTCAGTCTTCAAAGCTTCACCAAGTTTTGTTTGCGTCAAATATTACTGCAGTTTCTGTTATACAGTTGAATGTCATTATCGATGCCAAAATTGCCATCATCATCGTCGTCATTGAAGTACCATACACCACACACAAGCTACCATTCAAACATAAGCCTTGAAAACAAGAATAACAGTGGCATGCCAGTCAGTGGTCGTGGTCAAACACTGGAGAGTACATTATTGAAGCTACTAAACATTTATGACCAAATATCTGGAGAAACAATACAATTTTAATGAAAACTCATAAACACGTTTGCATTATCTTTGTGGCTATCTGCGATATTTGTCAAAGAGTTTTGTGTATTGGGATGGTTCAAATAGATTAAAAAAAATATTTTACCAAAAATTATTTTCTATTAAAATATTCCTATTAATTGAAATTAATTTAATTTAATAGTAAAATCCCGATGATGAACATGGAGAACAACTAAAAAACATATTAAGCGAAATTACATGGCAAAACAAGTCGCTTGTTAAATCGATGCTAAATTTTTAAAATTATTTTGGTTTAGATTTCCAGCAAAAAAATTTTTGAAAATGTTATAAAGGCACAATTTTAAATGAAAATTAAAATAGCACCACAGCAAGTTCTTTTCATACAATTTTTTATAACTCGCTTTATTCATATTTTTAATGGGTAATTTAGTTTTTTTTTTTGTTTCGAATAGGTTAAAAACAGGGTAAGAATTAATAAAATGGTACAAATTACTTAAATTTTGTCAAAAAAAAAAAAAATGCTAAATCCATTCAAGAAAAATTGCGATTTTTTTTAAATATTTGATGTCAAACATTGCAGGCAAGCGTTAGGATGCATTACATAAAATGTTATAAGAATTACTTGTTTGGCAAAATATCACAATATTTTTAATTCACATCCAAAACAGTTAATTCTGTTCAAACCTTAAGAAGTGATGCAATTTCAGTACAAGGACTATGGACATTCGTCCTATGGCAAGACCATCCCAGCAAAAAGAAAAATTGGAAGTTCTTCTAAAGGCTTTAAAAGCACTTAAAAAAATTTCCTCCTAACGAAGTTCTTCATTTTAGCTGCACAGGAAGTTCATTTTTTTATATTTTTAATGGAAACTTTTAAATTTCTTGTCATAGGTCAAAAATAGATTAAGAATTAATAAAATGGAAAAAATTATTTGAATTTTGCCGTAAAAATTTCAAATCCATTCTAGAAAAATTGCGAATTTTTGAAAACATTTGATGTCAAACTTTCCACACATGCGTAAAAATGCATTAAAACTCATAAAAAAATTTAAAAATTATTTATTTATCAAAATATCACAAAATTTCTTAATTCACATCCATAACACTGAATTCGCATCACACCTTAAGAATTGATGCAAATTCAGTGCATGGGCTGTTAAAATGGTGGACATCCGTCCTATGACAAGCCCATGTTAAATTCATCGCTTCTGCGCCAATTTCGCACCACTTCCGGATCCAATAAGAACATTTTCGCTACTTTTTTGGCGACGCTATTTTTGCTGGGATGTTAAACTAATCGCACCATTTTCGAATCCAGAAAAGAAAACATTTATAAAAAAATAATAAAATTAAATTATAAACAAAATATTTTTTCAATAAAAACAATTTAAATTTTCCATCAGTTTAACGATAGATATTTTTTCAGTGTAAAATTTAAATTTTAGTTGGTTTTCAATCACCGTTGCCATTCATACCAAAAATAATATACCAAAATTAAAAGAAAATTCTACCAAGAATCTATCAAATTTAAAACAAATCTTATTTTTTTTATCAAAATTTGATTATTCTAGAAAATTTTATTTCTATTTATATTATATATATATATATATATATATATATATATATATATATATATATATATATATATATATATATATATATATATATATATATATATATATATATATATATATATATATATATATATATATATATATATATATATATATATATATATATATATATATATATATATATATATATATATATATATATATATATATATATATATATATATTTATTTATTTATATAAAATGTTGCTAAAATTTTATTTCTATAGAAAATTTTACCAAAATTTAATTTCTATAGAAAATTTTGCCAAAATGTTATTTCTATAGAAAATTCAATTTCAATTTTTGAATTCGTCTTTATTAGTCTTCATTTCTCATTATAATTACAATGTTTGGATGAGATTTTATCTTTTAGATATTGCTACAAATAAGATTATTCATCAGAGATATTACCAATATGTTTCAATCTATATTTATCTATATATTTTTAAAGGGAAAATTAGGATAAAACCTTTATATACATTATCATAATCAGTTCAAATATTTTGGAATATGTATGACTATACAGGGATATTGCGGGAATAGCCACGATAAACATACGACTTCCAATTTGATAATTCTAATGATTGAAGTATTAATAAAAGTCTTATTCGCAGCAAGACCTTATCAGCGGATAAGGAGAATATTTTGCTTTGTTCATGTAATTAGAATTAAGCATGGCAAGAAATTCTTCCAATTTCATGTATCCTGTTTCGTTGTGGAGTATAGATGTAGAGTATCTCCAATGCTTATTATTTATCATCTTTAGGCATTTGTTTTGAAGAACTTGCAACTTTTTCAAGTGCGATTTTGCTGCTATGCACCAAATTGGACACGCGTATGTAATATAAGGTCTAATTACACTTTTGAATAGCAGATTTTTATTTTCGTGATTGAGATACGAGTTTCTGTGAAGTAGTGTCTATTATTATACATCCATAGATGAATATTAATAAAAAAAACAGCAAAAAATTATTTCTAAAGAATATTTTGTCAAAATTTCGGTATTTTTTTAGAATTTTATTTCTATAGAAAATTTTTTATTAATGTTCATTTATGGATGAATAAATAATAAACAAAAAATATTTATTTATTTATTTACAAAATTAGACTTATAGTATAATATAAGAATAATATTACAATAGTAGCATTGGCTACTGAGACCATCAGCTAACAAAAAATATATTTCTAAAGAATAAGTCAAAATTTTATTTCATTAGACATTTTATTTCTATGGCAAATTTTGTCACAATTTTATTTCTATAGAAATTTTTGCCAAATTTTTATTTCTATAGAAATTTTGCCAAAATTTTATTTCTATAGAAAATTGTGACAAAATTTTATTTCTATAGACAAATTTGCCGAAATTTTATTTCTATAGGAAATTTTGCCAAAATTTTATTTCTATAGAAAATTTTGCCAAAATTTTATTTCTGTAGAAAATTTTGCCAAAATTTTATTTCTATAGAAAATTTCTATTATTATTCATCCATAGATGAATAGTAATAAAAAAGCAAAAAACAATTATTTCTAAAGAATATTTTGTCAAAATTTTATGTCCATAAAAAATTTTGCCAAAATTTTATTTCTATAGAAAATTTTGCCAAAATTTTATTTCTAAGAAAATTTTGCCAACATTTTATTGCTATGGCAAATTTTGTCACAATTTTATTTCTATAGAAAGTTTTTCCAAAATTTTGCAAAAATTATATTTTTATAGAATATTTGGCAAATATTTTATTTTTAAAGAAAATTTTGCAAAAATTTTTATTCTATAGAACATTTTGTAAAAATTTTATTTCTATAGAAAATTTTGCCAAAATTTTGTTTCTATGGAAATTTTTACCAAGATTTTATTTCTATAGAAAATTTTGCCAAAATTTTATTTCTATAGAAAGTTTTTCCAAAAATTTTTTTCTATGGGAAATTTTGCCAATATTTGATTTCTATAGAAAATTTTGCAAAAATTATATTTTTATAGAATATTTGGCAAATATTTTATTTTTAAAGAAAATTTTGCAAACATTTTTATTCTATAGAACATTTTGTAAAAATTTTATTTCTATAGAAAATTTTGCCAAAATTTTGTTTCTATGGAAATTTTTACCAAGATTTTATTTCTATAGAAAATTTTGCCAAAATTTTATTTCTATGGAAATGTTTGCCAAAATTTTATTTCTATAGAAAATTTTACCAAAATTTAATTTCTATAGAAAATTTTGCCAAAATTTTATTTCTATAGAAAATTTCTATTATTATATATCCATAGATGAATATTAATAAAAAAAAGAATATTTTGTCAAAATTTTAATTCCATAGAAAATTTTGCCAACATTTTATTCCTGTGGCAAATTTTGTCGCAATTTTATTTCTATAGAAAGTTTTACTAACATTTTATTTCTATGGGAAATTTTGCCAACATTTTATTTCCATAGAAAATTTTGCCAAAATTTTATTTCTTAGACATTTTTGCCAAAATTTTATTTCTATGGGAAATTTTGTCACAATTTTATTTCTATAGACAATTTTGCCAAAATGTTATTTCTATAAAAAATGTTGCCAAAATTTTATTTCTATAGACAATTTTGCCGAAATGTTATTTCTATAGACAATTTTGCCGAAATGTTATTTCTATAGAAAATTTTGCAAAAATTTTATTTCTATAGAAAATTTTGCCAAAATTTTATTTCTATAGAAAATTTGCCAAAATTTTATTTCTGTGGAAAATTTTGCCAAAATTTTATTTCTATAGAAAATTTTGCCAAAATTTTATTTCTATAGAAAATTTCTATTATTATACATCCATAGATGAATATTAATACACAAAAAAAAAACAAAAAATATTATTTCTAAAGAATATTTTGTCAAAATTGTATTTCCATAGAAAGTTTTTCCAACATTATATTTCTATGGCAAATTTTGTCACAATTTTATTTCTATAGAAAGTTTTGCCAAAATTTTATTTCTATGGGAAATTTTGCCAAACTTTTTATTTCTATAGAAAATTTTGCCAAAATTTTATATCTATAGAAAATTTTGCAAACATTTTATGGTTACAAAAAAATTTTGCAAAAATTTTGTAAAAATTTTGCCAAAATTTTATTTCGATGGAAATTTTTTTTCTATAGACAATTTTGCCGACATTTTATTTCTATAGAAAATTTTGCCACAATTTTATTTCTATAGGAAATTTTGCCAAAATTTTATTTCTATAGAAAATTTTTATTGTTATTCATCCATAGATGAATATTAATAAAAAAAGCAAAAAACAATTATTTCTAAAGAATATTTTGTCAAAATTTCATTTCCATAGAAAATTTGACAAAAATTTTATTTCTATAGAAAATTTTGCGAACATTTCATTTCTATGGCAAATTTCGTCACAATTTTATTTCTATGGAAATTTTGCCAAAACTTTATTTTTATAGAAAATTTTGCAAAAATTTTATTTCTATAGAAAATTTCGTCACAATTTTATTTCTATAGAAAATTTTGCCAAAATTTTATTTCTATGGAAATTTTTGCCAAAATTTTATTTCTATAGACAATTTTGCCAAAATTTTATTTCTATGGAAATTTTTGCTAAAATTTTATTTCTATAGACAATTTTGCCGAAATTTTATTTCTATAGAAAATTTTGCCAAAATTTTGTTTCTATAGAAAATTTTGCCAAAATTTAATTTCTATGGGAAATTTTGCCACAATTTTATTTCTATAGACAATTTTGCAAACATTTTTATTTTATAGAATATTTTGCAAATAAAAAATCTACCTTGTTAGGTAGAATTCTACCAACTGTGGTTTCAATCCAATTGCAGACGTATCTGCCTAATGTTTGTGTACTCTCTCCATGGGCATTGAATGAGGGCATATCACCCCAGCACATTGATATTGGATAGAACAGAGAATGAGATAGATACACTTGCATATACAAAAACATAGTAAGTAAATGCAATTGTTAATGTTCAGAGAGCTATTGTCAATGAGTACACATAAAAAAAAATATTTTCTACGAAGTGAAATTTAGGAAGTTTTCTTTTCTTCTTAAATTTGTCTACATAAAGGCAAATATTTTTTTGAGATATCCGCTGCTATGTTTGTCTCGATTTAGCTTTGATTGATCTGAATAAAACAACTTTAACCACAAACGAAAACTTCGTTTTGTCTAAAATCTCATTTACCAGAAAAGATAATTTTTTGCATGTATTTAGACACACTGCTTTTAATTGCTGTTCAACCAGTTTTCGGTTATGTTCGGTAATTGTGAATGCAACTGTGTTTTTTGGGTGGCTTTCGGCGATGATATTGTGGTGTCGTTCATAATCTGTTGTTAGAACTAAAAGCTTAATGCATACACGCATCTCTCTCTCTCTCTGTATATTTTGTATATCCCTCAATACGAACATGCATTTATGTATGTTCACATCTCAGTTTGCAACTAAGTAAATGTGTGTGTGTATATATGGATTTGTGTCATTGCTTGTAATTATGCGTTGTGGTTTTGTTTGCCAAATTACATTTGAAACGTACTGTGGGGAAATTTTTGTTGTTATTAGTCGATGTATGTTTGTTACATAGACTATTGTTTTTAGAGAGGAAAGAGAGATAGAGAGAACTGTTATTTGTTTTCCCTTTGGCTATGTGTTTTTGCGCGTGTGTGTATACATAGAAAGTGTGAATTCTATTAAAATTGTAACATACATTGACAGAAGTGGTTTTACAAATTCACCAATGATATTCAAACTAGTTGAGTACATGGTAGCTGCCGATGCAGCTCTCATTAAAATCAAAAGTGTTTGCAACATTTTCAGACCCTTATAATTAACTATTTTAGTGGTTTATGAGCAAAGATATCATTGTTTTGAATAAAAATAATAAAATTAAAATTAAGTAATAAAAATTAAGAATACTTGGGTTTAACGTGGTCAAGTATATTTACAAAACAGCGAACCCATTAGAAAGAAAATATTGATTAGTTTTAGAAAATTTAATTTAAATGGCATTATAAACGCCGATAACACAAAACTAAATAAATACTTTTCGAAGAATTTAAGAAAATGTGGTAGACTAAGTTAGTTTTTTCACTTGTTAAATGCAAAATAAATAAATAATTGCATAATATCTCCAAACGAGGCAGGAGATGCGAGGTGATATAGGGAGATAATTTTTTGCTAAGTGTTTTTTGATTTTTCTTCAGTTAAGCGTCAAATTATTTCCCTATCCCAGGTAGTCGATGTGTATCACATCTTGTTAACTCCAGCCAACAATGTTCATAACTTTTGCCTTCGGCGAAGCTCTATCGTTCCCCATTTTCCACTGATTCCGGCTCTCTATTGTCCTGCGACTACATATGTCACACTTCTCTTGCCCTGACCCCCAATAGGGCAATATTTTTTCAGTCAACATTTGTGTATATACTAATCATATCATATAGTCAGCTTACCCATAGGGACTTCCTTTCTTGCATTTTTTCTCATCTTTTAATTATGCATGTCCTACAATTGCCAACTTTTATTTGGTTTCTAAATGAAATCGTCTTTATCTAATGCATGGCATTCTAGAAATGGATTATTTTTCATATTTCCTTTTTTCCATTTTATCACTGAACAGTTCTCTCTTTCTCTAAGCATAGAGATTTCCGCGAAAATTTATTATTGTATATATGTATCGCTAGCTAGTATCATCTATGCTTTGCATAATAATAAATTTTGAAATCTATGTTGTTCTCGGTTCTCTTAATTAATTTCGCTAAATACTATGGGTTTTCACTGTTATCCCCTTAGTTTGAGTTTGCAATAGAAATTGCAAAAGCTTAACTAAACTAAATGAACAACCGCCCTCTACAATTGGCTTCATTTGGAGTAATATAAATCATAATATTTTGCAAAAGAGAAAACACTGAAAAAAAGCAAAATTACTAAAAAAAAGTTTGAAAAAATGATTTTAATATGAAATTGAAAAGAACACACATGTTTGAAGTACTCGAGGAGAGTAGGACGACATTTGCGATGACCATGGGAATAATGAACGGACACCTGGAATAGAGAGCATTTTTTATTTCGATAGTAAATTTTCTAAAGATTTTATTTCAAAAGTAAATTTTATCAAATTTTTATTTTTGTAAAAACTGTTTTTCAAAATTTCATTTCTAAAGAAAATTTTCCCAAAATTTTATTTCTACGGAAATTTTTTTAAAAGTGTTATTTCTATAGAAAATTTTGTCAAAATTTTTTTTTTTACGGAAACTATTTTCAAAGTTCTATTTCTATAAAAAACTTTGTCAAACTTTTATTTCTTTAGAAAATTTTCATTTCAATAAGAAAATTTTGTCAACTTTTTTTTTTCTACAGAAACTTTTGTTAAAATTTTATCTCTATAGAAAATTTTGTCAAAATTTTATTTGTATAGAAAATTTTCTCAAAATATTAATTCTATAGAAATTTTTCTCAAAATTTTATTTTTATGGAAAGTTTTCTCAAAACTTTACTTTTATGGAAATTGTTATTAATTCTATAGAAAATTTTCTCAAAATTTTATTTTTATGGAAAGTTTTCTCAAAACTTTACTTTTATGGAAATTGTTCTATAAAAATGTTCTATAAACAAAATTTTTTATAGAAAATTTTCTCAAAATTTTATTTTAATGGGAATTTTTTTCAAAGTTTTATTTATATTGAAAATTGTTTCAAAATTTTACTTCAATAGAAAATTTTTTAATTTTTTTTTTATAGAAAATTCTGTCAACATTTTTTCTATAGTAAATTTTCTCAAAATTTGATTTCCATAGTAAATTTTCTCAAAAAATTTCTAAAAATTTTGTTAACATTTTACTTCTATAACCAACAATTTTCTCAATATTTTATTTCTACATAAAATTTTGCCAAAATGTTATTTCTTTAGAAAATTTTCATTTCAATAAAACATTGTTGTCAAAGTTTTCTTTTTTTTAAAGAAAATTTTTTAAAAATGTTATTTCTAAATAAAATTTTGTGAAAATTTTATTTCTACGGAAAATTTTCTCAAAGTTTTAATTCTATAGAAAATTTTGTCAAGTTTTTATTTTATTAGAAAATATTCATTTCGATAAAAAAATGTCAAAGTTTTATTTCTATAGAAAATTTTGTCAAAGTTTTATTTCTATAGAAAATTTTGTCAAGTTTTTATTTCATTAGAAAATTTTCATTTCAATAAAAAAGTGTTGTCAATGTTTTTTTTGTATAGAAAATTTTGTCAAAGTTTTATTTCTATAGAAAATTTTGTCAAAATTTTATTTGTATAGAAAATTTTTTCAAAATTTTATTTTTATAGAACATTTTCTCAAAATATTAATTCTATAGAAATTTTTCTCAAAATTTTATTTTTATGGAAATTTTTATCAAAATTTTAATTTTTTAGAAAATTTTGTTTTTGTTAACAATTTTCTGGCTTTTTTATAGAACATTTTGTCAAAATTTTATTTTAGTGGGAAAATTTTCAAAGTTCTATTTCTATAAAAAACTTTGTCAAATTTTTATTTCTTTAGAAAATTTTCATTTCAATAAGAAAATTTTGTCAATTTTTTTTTTTCTACAGAAACTTTTGTTAAAATTTTATCTCTATAGAAAATTTTGTCAAAATTTTATTTGTATAGAAAATTTTCTCAAAATATTAATTCTATAGAAATTTTTCTCAAAATTTTATTTTTATGGAAAGTTTTCTCAAAACTTTACTTTTATGGAAATTGTTTTATAAAAATGTTCTATAAACAAAATTTTTTATAGAAAATTTTCTCAAAATTTTATTTTAATGGGATTTTTTTTTCAAAGTATTATTTATATAGAAAATTGTTTCAAAATTTTACTTCAATAGAAAATTTTTTAATTTTTTTTTTCATAGAAAATTCTGTCAACATTTTTTCTATAGTAAATGTTCTCAAAATTTGATTTCCATAGTAAATTTTCTCAAAAAATTTCTAAAAATTTTGTTAACATTTTACTTCTACAACCAACAATTTTCTCAAAATTTTATTTCTACATAAAATTTTCCCAAAATTTTATTTCTTTAGAAAATTTTCATTTCAATAAAAAAATGTTGTCAAAGTTTTCTTTTTTTTAAAGAAAATTTTTTAAAAATGTTATTTCTAAATAAAATTTTGTGAACATTTTATTTCTACGGAAAATTTTCTCAAAGTTTTAATTCTATAGAAAATTTTGTCAAGTTTTTATTTTATTAGAAAATATTCATTTCGATAAAAAAATGTCAAAGTTTTAATTCTATAGAAAATTTTGTCAAAGTTTTATTTCTATAGAAAATTTTGTCAAGTTTTTATTTCATTAGAAAATTTTCATTTCAATAAAAAAGTGTTGTCAATGTTTTTTTTGTATAGAAAATTTTGTCAAAGTTTTATTTCTATAGAAAATTTTGTCAAAATTTTATTTGTATAGAAAATTTTTTCAAAATTTTATTTTTATAGAACATTTTCTCAAAATATTAATTCTATAGAAATTTTTCTCAAAATTTTATTTTTATGGAAATTTTTATCAAAATTTTAATTTTTTAGAAAATTTTGTTTTTGTTAACAATTTTCTGGCTTTTTTATAGAACATTTTCTCAAAATTTTATTTTAGTGGGAAATTCTAAAAATGTAGTAACATTTTACTTCTATAACTAACAATTTTTTCAAAATTTTATTTCTACAGAAAATTTTATCAAAGCTCTATTTCTATGGAAAATTTTGTCAAAATTTTATTTTTACGGTAAATGTTTTCAAAGTTTTATTTCCATAGAAAATTTTGTCAAAGTTTTATTTCTTTAGAAAATTTTAATTTCAATAAAAAAATGTTGTCAAAGTTTTTTTATAGAAAATTTTGTAAAAATTTTATTTCTATAAAATTTTGTCAAAATTTTATTTTTACGGTAAATGTTTTCAAAGTTTTATTTCCATAGAAAATTTTGTCAACTTTTTATTGCATTAGAAAATTTTCATTTCAATAAAAAAATGTTGTCAAAGTTTTTTTTTTTTATATAGAAAATTTTGTCAAAGTTTTATTTCTATAGATAATTTTGCCAAGTTTTTATTTCTTTAGAAGTTTTTTTTTATAGGAAATTTTGTCAAAATTTTATTTCTATAGATAATTTTTTCAAAATTTTATTTGTATAGACATTTTCTCAAAATATTAATTCTATAGAAATTTTTCTCAAAATTTTTAATTTTTTGGAAAATTTTATTTTTATAAAAAATTTTCTGAATTTTTTTTTATAGAACATTTTCTCAAAATTTTATTTTAATGGGAATTTTTTTCAAAGTTTTATTTCTACAGAAAATTGTTTCAAAATTTTTTGCTATAGAATTTTTTTTTTTTTTTTCATAGAAAATTCTGTCAACATTTTTTCTATAGTAAATTTTCTCAAAATTTGATTTCCATAGTAAATTTTCTCAAAAAATTTTTAAAAATGTAGTAACATTTTACTTCTATAACTAGCATTTTTTTTAATATTTTATTTCTACAGAAAGTTTTATCAAAGTTTTATTTCTATAGAAAATTTTGTCAAAATTTTAATTCTTTCGAAAATTTTCATTACAATAAAAATATGTTCTCAAAGATTTTTTTATAGAAAATTTTATAAAAATCTTATTTCTATATAAAATTTTGTCAAAATTTTATTTCTACAGAAAATTTTCTCAAAGTTTTTTTTTCTATAGAATATTTTGTCAAGTTTTTATTTTTTTTAGAAAATGTTCACTTCAAAAAAAAAATGTTGTCAAAGTTTTTTTCTAGAGAACATTTTGTCAAAGTTTTATTTCTATAGATAATTTTGTCAAGTTTTTATTTCTTTAGAAAATTTTCATTTCAATAAGAAAATGTTTTCTCACAATTGTATTTTTATGGAAATTTTATTTTTGTATACAATTTTCTGAATTTTTTTATAGAACACTTTCTCGAAATTTTATTTTAATGGGAAATTTTTTCAAAGTTTTATTTCTATAAAAAATTGTTTCAAAATGTTACTTCTATAGAATTTTTTTTTTCATTTTTTCATAGAAAATTCTGTCAACATCTTTTCTTTAGTAAATTTTCTCAAAAACTTTCTAAAAATTTTGTTAACATTTTATTTCTAAAATTTCTCAAATTTTTATTTCTACAGAAAATTTTGTCAAAATTTTATTTCTACAGATAAATTTGTCAAAATTTTATTTCTACAGAAAAATTTTGTCAAAATTTTATTTCTACAGAAAAATTTTGTCAACATTTTATTTCTACAAAAAATTTTGTCAAAATTTTATTTCTATAGAAAATTTTGTCAAAATTTTATTTCTATAGAAAATTTTGTCAAAATTTTATTTCTATGGAAATTTTTGTCAAAATTTTATGACTATAGAAAATTTTGTCAAAATTGTATTTCTACAGAAAATTTTGTCAAAATTTTATTTCTATGGAAATTTTTGTCAAAATTTTATGACTGTAGAAAATTTTGTCAAAATTGTATTTCTACAGAAAATTTTGTCAAAAGTTTATTTCTATAGAAAATTTTCTCAAAGTTTTATTTTATGGAAATTTGTTTTCAAAATTTAATTCCTATAAAAAATTTTGTTAAACTTTTATTTTTATAGAACATTTTGTCAAAGTTATATTTTATGGAAATTTGTTTTCAAAATTTAATTCCTGTAGAAAATTTTATTAAAATTTTATTTCTATAGAAAAATATTTAAAAATTATTTTCTACAGAAATAAAATTTTTCAATATTTTATTTCTAAAGAAAACTTGTGAAGTACCTCTAAGTTGGAGAGGAATATTTTGCAAATCTACCAAACAGTAAAAAATCTTCCAATATTTGTAAAATTCTACCAACTGTGGCAACCGTGCCACTAACCCGTGCTGAAACATACATAGTCAGGCTTGCATAGAATTGTATCTAGCATTTTATTTTCTATAACTCCATTAATTAAGTCGTTAATATTTTTTGGCAAAAACAAAATCAAATAATAAATATAATATAAAATTTTATCAGTGTCTAAAATAGTTTTGTACTAAAAATGTCCAGCAATGCAAACAATTGGAAAGCACGACTATAACTCATATATAGTTTATTTCGAAGGCAAGGCATGCGATTTTCCCCATTCCTAATTAAGAATATGACAAAAACAATCACATTTCGTATATTCGATTTTAGTTGTTTTCGGTGGCATTCCCAGTGGTAGTGGTGGTGTGGTTATAAAAGCCGCGTTTGTGTTTCCATTGCTGTTTCTAGCATAAGCCAGGCTAATAAAATGTTTCTCGTTGGTCAAAATACAGCAAATAGTATGGCGATATTATTGAAAATATTAAGAAAATAATTTTAGTGCACACACACTCATACACGTTTTTCGTAATTGATTTATTAATTTTTGTATCCATGGATGTTATATTTTAAGGTCGTAATGAAGGAAACTGGTGTTATGAGATACTGGTATCTTGACCTAATTCTATGCTTGTGTGAAGAAGGACCTTTGTAGACCGATCTAAATTTCTCATACAATGGTGAGCACTCTTTCAAGATATGAGATCACTTAACATTGTCTAGGTATCAGATCGGGCAAATTGAACCAAAATTCAAAGAAATTAAATTTTGAAAAAAAAAATCTATAGAAATAAAATTTGGGAAATAATTATTAAAGAAATGAAATTTTGAAAAAAATTTCTACAGAAATAAAATTTTGGGAAAATTTAGGAATAAAATTTTCAAAAATCCTACAAAAATGAAATTTTAGCAAAATTTTCCTATAGAAATGAAATTTTGACAAATTTCCCTATAGCAATTCAATTTTGGGAATATTTCTTATAGAAATTTTTACTATAGAAAGATTTTGAAAAAGTTTCATATCGAAATGAAATTTTGAAAAAATCCTTAGAAATAAAATTTTAGGAAATGTTCCTATAGAAATGAAATTTTGAAAATATTTGTTATAGAAATGAAATTTTAGAAAAATTTCCTATAGAAATGAAATTTTGATAGAATTTCCTATAGCAATGAAATTTGACAAAAAAAAAAAAAAAAATCTTATAGAAATAAACACTTGAGAACATTTCCTATAGAAATTAAATTTTGACAAAAAAATTCTATAGAAAAAATATTTTAAGAATATTTCCTATAAAAAAGATTTTGGGAAAATTTCCTAAAAATGAATTTTTGGGAAAATTTCCTAAAAAATTAAGTTTTGATAGTATTTTCTATAGAAATAACTTTTTCCTATAGAATTAAAAAACATGAGAAAAATTCTTATAGAACTGAAATTTTGATAGAATTTCCTATAGAATTGAAATTTTGAAAATATTTCTTATAGAAATGAAATTTTGAAAATATTTCTTATAGAAATGAAATTTTGAAAATATTTCTTATAGAAATGAAATTTTGATAGAATTTCCTATAGAATTGAAATTTTGAAAATATTTCTTATTGATATGAAATTTTAGAAAAAGTTCCTATAGAAATGAAATTTTGAAAAAAAAAAATTATAGAAGTGAAACTTTGATAGAATTTCCTATAGCAATGAAATTTTGACAAAAAAAATCTTATAGAAATAAAAACTTGAGAACATTTCTTATAGAAATGAAATTTTGACAAAAAAATCTATAGAAAAGATATTTTAAGAAAATTTCCTATAAAAATGAAATTTTGGGAAAATTCCATAAAAAATGAATTTTTGGGAAAATTACCTAAAAAATTAAGTTTTGATAGTATTTTCTATAGAAATGACTTTTTCCTATAGAACTAAAAACTTGAGAAAAATTCTTATAGAACTGAAATTTTGATAGAATTTCGTATAGAATTGAAATTTTGAAATTATTTCTTATAGAAATGAAATTTTGAAACTATTTCTTATAGAACTGAAATTTTGATAGAATCTCCTATAGAATTTAAATTTTGAAAATATTTCTTATAGATATGAAATTTTAGAAAAATTTCCTATAGAAATGAAATTTTGAAAAAAAATATTATAGAAGTGAAATTTTGATAGAATTTCCTATAGCAATGAAATTTTGACAAAAAAAAATTCTTATAGAAATAAAAACTTGAGAACATTTCTTATAGAAATGAAATTTTGACAAAAAAATTCTATAGAAAAGATATTTTAAGAATATTTCCTATAAAAATGAAATTTTGGGAAAGTTTCCTAAAAAATTAATTTTTGGGAAAATTACCTAAAAAATTAAGTTTTGATAGTATTTTCTGTAGAAATGACTTTTTCCTATGGAATTAAAAAACATGAGAAAAATTCTTATAGAACTGAAATTTTGATAGAATTTCCTATAGAATTGAAATTTTGAAAAAAAAAATCTATAGAAAAGATATTTTAAGAAAATTTCTTATAAAAATTAAATTTTGGGAACATTTCCTAATAAATGAAATTTTGGGAAAATTTCCTAAAAAATGAATTTTTGGGAAAATTTCCTAAAAATTAAGTTTTGGTAGTATTTTCTATAGAAATGACTTTTTCCTATAGATCTAAAAATTTGAGAAAAATTCTTATAGAACTGAAATTTTGATAGAATTTCCTATAGAATTGAAATTTTGAAAATATTTCTTATAGAAATGAAATTTTGAAACTATTTCTTATAGAACTGAAATTTTGATAGAATTTCCTATAGAATTGAAATTTTGAAAATATTTCTTATAGATATGAAATTTTAGAAAAATTTCCTATAGAAATGAAATTTTGAAAAAAATTATTATAGAAGTGAAATTTTGATAGAATTTCCTATAGCAATGAAATTTTGACAAAAAAATTCTTATAGAAATAAAAACTTGAGAACATTTCTTATAGAAATGAAATTTTGACAAAAAAATTCTATAGAAAAGATATTTTAAGAAAATTTCCTATAAAAATGAAATTTTGGGAACATTTCCTAAAAAATTAAATTTTGGGAAAATTTCCTAAAAAATGAAATTTTGATAGAATTTCCTATAAAAATGATTTTTTTCCTATTGAAATAAAAACTTGAGAAAAATTTCTATAAAAATGAAATTTTGGCAAAAAATTCCTATAGAAAATAAGTTTCTCCATTTGTTTTGTTTTGTTATTGTTGGTTTTGTTCTTTAAGCATTGTTGTTGTTTTTTTATTTCAGCTTAAAACCATACATTGACTAAACTACAAGAGTAGCTTAACCAACAGAGGAAAAGAATGTTTGTCAAATTTATTTGGGCAAAGCCCTATAGACTGCAAGATGGTTGGATGGACGCACGTTTCGGAATTACCACATTCCTCATCAGCATCCTCTACTTGCAGCAAAACTATCAACCCAGTCTATAGGGCTTTGCCCAAATAAATTTGACAAACATTCTTTTCCTCTGTTGGTTAAGCTACTCTTGTAGTTTAGTCAATGTATGGTTTTAAGCTGAAATAAAAAAACAACAACAATGCTTAAAGAACAAAACCAACAATAACAAAACAAAACAAATGGAAAAAGAAGAGGAGGCACGCTCAAAATAAACCCAGCCATGTGAATTCAAATCGATGATTTGACAGTGGCATAGGAAAAGAGATATGTTTGTTTCGAGTTTATTTCGGCATAAGCCGGCTATCAATGTAAAACCTTTTTTCGGAGGGTTCAAGTGTGGTTGTTGTTGGGTTTAATAAACTGCCTGAATTTATTCTGATAATTGGTTGATAGTTTTGCTGCAAGTAGAGGATGCTGATGAGGAATGTGGTAATTCCGAAACGTGCGTCCATCCAACCATCTTGCAGTCTATAGGGCTTTGCCCAAATAAATTTGACAAACATTCTTTTCCTCTGTTGGTTAAGCTACTCTTGTAGTTTAGTCAATGTATGGTTTTAAGCTGAAATAAAAAAACAACAACAATGCTTAAAGAACAAAACCAACAATAACAAAACAAAACAAATGGAAAAAGAAGAGGAGGCACGCTCAAAATAAACCCAGCCATGTGAATTCAAATCGATGATTTGACAGTGGCATAGGAAAAGAAATATGTTTGTTTCGAGTTTATTTCGGCATAAGCCGGCTATCAATGTAAAACCTTTTTTCGGAGGGTTCAAGTGTGGTTTTTGTTGGGTTTAATAAACTGCCTGAATTTATTCTGATAATTGGTTGATAGTTTTGCTGCAAGTAGAGGATGCTGATGAGGAATGTGGTAATTCCGAAACGTGCGTCCATCCAACCATCTTGCAGTCTATAGGGCTTTGCCCAAATAAATTTGACAAACATTCTTTTCCTCTGTTGGTTAAGCTACTCTTGTAGTTTAGTCAATGTATGATTTTAAGCTGAAATAAAAAAACAACAACAATGCTGAAAATAAGTTTCAAGAAAATTTCCTATAAAAATGAAATTTTGGAATAGAAATAAAAACTTCATGAAATTTTGATAGAATTTCCTATAGAATTGAAATTTTGAAAATATTTCTTATAGATAAGAAACATTAGAAAAATTTCCAATAGAAATGAAATTTTGAAAAAAAAAATTATAGAAGTGAAATTTTGATAGGATTTCCTATAGCAATGAAATTTTGACAAAAAAATCTTATAGAAATAAAAACTTGAGAACATTTCTTATAGAAATGAAATTTTGACAAAAAAAAAATCTATAGAAAAGAATTTTGAAGAAAATTTCCTCTAAAAATGAAATTTTGGGAAGATTTCCTAAAAAATGAAATTTTGGGAAAATATCCTAAAAAATGAAATTTTGATAGAATTTCCTATAAAAATGATTTTTTCCTATTGAAATAAAAACTTGAGAAAAATTTCTATAAAAATGAAATTTTGGCAAAAAATTCCTATAGAAAATAAGTTTCAAGAAAATTTCCTATAAAAATGAAATTTTGGAATATAAATAAAAACTTCAGAAAAATTCTTATAGAAATGAATTTTTGAAAGAATTTCCTATAGAATTGAAATTTTGAAAATATTTCTTATAGAAATGAAATTTTAGAAAAATTTCCTATAGAAATGAAATTTTGAAAAAAAAAAAATTATAGAAGTGAAATTTTAATAGAATTTCCTATAGCAATGAAATTTAGACAAAAAATTCTTATAGAAATAAAAACTTGAGAACATTTCTTATAGAAATGAAATTTTGACAAAAAAAAAAATCTATAGAAAAAATATTTTAAGAATATTTCCTATAAAAATGAAATTTTGGGAACATTTCCTAATAAATGAAATTTTGGGAAAATATCATACAAAATGAAATTTTGATAGAATTTCCTATAAAAATGATTTTTTCCTATTGAAATAAAAACTTGAGAAAAATTTCTATAGAAATGAAATTTTTACAAAAAATTCCTATAGAAAATAAGTTTCAAGAATAGAAAATAAATTAAAAAACTCCCTCTAAAGTATGACACATTTTTCCTACAGAAATGATTTTTTGAGAAAATTTCCTATAGAAATGAAATTTTGAAAAAAAATTCTTATAGAAAAGAAATTTTAAGAAAATTTCTTACAAAAATTAATTTTGAAAAAATTTCCTATAGACATTAAATTAAAAAAAAGCATTCCTATAGAAATGAAATTTTGAAGAAATTTCCTATAGAATTGAACTGAATACGCTTATCTCTTATGACTAAGAATTAAAGTTGCCATATGGGTTGGTGAAGAAACCCCATATGGTACTCTTGCTTAGGTTACATTTCACCAACAATATTAGCTGAGATTTTAAATTACTGACCATATAGAATCGTGTCATGGCCCTATTATAAGCCGTTTATGTTATTACATTTTGAAGATTTTCAATTAAAATTCAAATGCCACCTTACCTAGGGGGCGTATACGTCATATGAATGCTAACGATGCAGTCAAGAACACTCATACGTCTAGCTGGACAAATTCAATGTTCATCCATGCATGCTGTACAGAAGTTAAAACTTTATATTGGGCATTAACCAATTTCTAAAGCATTACAAACTAAATAGAAAACCTTATACTTTATTAATTAAAAAACCAAGAATATTTTCTACAAACGGAATTTTATGACTCGTATACACGTTAAATTTCAATTTCACGAAATAGCAGAGCAATGCCAACTTTAACACCATTATTTTTTGTAATTTATTAGAAATGAAGAAATTATATGTTTTACAGTAAAAAATATTGGCTGCTATGGAATTTTATTAAACGCAACTACCTTATTAGATTTAACTTACAAACTATGGTGGCAAAGAGACTCATTAACATTTTTCACAAAAAAATGCATTTTTTTTTTTATTTTAACAAACTTGCTTCAAGCATGTGAGATGAGCTAAATATAAAAGTTCATGTTTATATTTAAATTATTTAATATGAAATTACACAGCCTGTGGAAAACATTCAAATTGCGTGAATTAACAAACGACAAAATAATGAAACTGTGAAATGCCGGAGGTAACATGCTATGTAAGGAATGTATGGACGGACCAACAACTAACCGTTCAGCCTGTGGGACTGCCCTTTTGCCTTGCAGGTTAAAATGTAGTTTCAGCAAATATGTACATATTTTATAGAAAGGGATATTGTAGATACTCAACATATTTTGATAAGCTTAGACATATGAAAAAATAAGTTTAGTGATCAAGAGAAATGTAAAAATGGTTGTAAACATAAACTTGTAGAAATAAAATTTTAACACAATTTCCTATAGAAACAAAATTTGGAATTTCCTATAGATACAAAATTTTAGAATTTCCTATAGAAATGAAGTGTTGATAAAATTTTCTTTTGAAAGAGAATTTGCACAACATTTTCTGTAGATATTAAATTTTAACAAAATTGGTTATATATTTTAGAAAATTTCCGATGGAGATAAAATTTTACCAAATTTTCCATAGAAATTAATTTTTCAGAAAATTTTTTAGAGAAATGAAATTTTCAGATAATTTGCGATAGAAATGAAATTTTGACACAATTTCCTATAGAAATGCAATTTTGACAAAATTTCCTTTAAAAATGACAATTTTCAAAAATTAGCTATGGAAATGAATTTTTTTAAAATTTGCTCTTAAAATGAAATTTTGACGAAAGTTTTAATAGAAATGAAATTTTGCGAAAATTTCCTATGGGAATGAAATTTTAAAAATGTTCACGAAAAGAAAATTTTGGCAAAATATCACATAAAAAATTGGCGCAACTTCCTCTAGAAATAAAATTTAAACAAAATTTTCTATAAAAATTAAGATTTTCCAAAATAAGCTATAGACATGAAATGTTTCAAAAATTCGCTATAGAAATGAAATTTTGTAATGAAATTTAATGAAAGTTTGCAAAAAATTTCTATAGTAATAAAATTTTGACAAAGAAATGAAATTTTGACAAAATGCCCTACAGTAATGAAATTTGACAAAGATTCTTCAAAAAAAAAAAAAAAATTTTTTCTGAGAAAATTTCCTCTAGAAAAGAAATTTGGACAAAATTTCCTATAGAAAAGAAACTTCGAGAAAATTTTTAATAGTAATGACATTTTTCAAAAATTTATTTTTAACAAAATTTCCTAAAGTAGAGAAATTTTTCAAAACTTTCCATAGTACTGAAATTTTGACAAAAAGACATTTTGAAGAAAATCCTTTAGAAAAGAAATGTTGACGAAATTTTCTCTAGAAAAGAAATTTTGACAAAATTTCCTATAAAAAAATAATTTTATTAGGAATTTCCTACAGTAATGCAATTGTGCAAAAATTTCCTAAAGAATTATATTTAGAACATAAATTTTGGCAACATTTCCTATAGAAAAGGAAGTTTTCAAAAATTTCCTATAGAAATGAAATTTTGACAACATTTCCTATAAAAAAGATTTTTTTTTTTAATTTCCTATAGTAAGGAAAATTTGCTAAAAAATCCTTAAGAACTAAATTTTGATCAAATTACTTATAGTAATGAAATTTGAAAAAGTTTCCTTAAAAAAATTAATTTTGACGAAATTTCCTATAGAAATAATATTTTGACAAAATTTCTTATAGAAACGAAATTTTGCGAACATTTCCTATTGAAATGATTTTTTGGCAAAAATATGTTATCCTGTAGAAATGAAATTTTGCGAAGATTTCCTGCAGAAATGGAATTTTGACAACATTTCCTAAATTTTTGTAAAAATTTTAAATTTTTACAAAACTTCCTATAGTAATGAAATTTTGCTACAACTTCCTATAGAAATAAAATTTTACAAAAATTTTCTATAGGAATGTATAGAAATAAAATTTTGTGAACATTTCCTATAGAAATAAAATTTCACAAAAATTAACTATAGAAAGGAAATTTTGCAAAAATTCCCTAAGTCATAAAATTATACAAAGTTTCCTTTAGAAAAGAAAATTTGAAAAAATCCTTTAGAAGAGAAATGTTGACGAAATTTCCTCTAGAAAAGAAATTTAGACAAAATTTCCTATAAAAAAGAATTTTATTAAAAATTTCCTATAGTAATGAAATTTTGCAAAAATTTCCTAAAGAATTGAATTTAGAAAATAAATTTTGGCAAAATTTCATATAGAAAAGAAAGTTTTCAAAAAATTCCTATAGAAATGAAATTTTGCGAAATTTTCCAACAGAAATGGAATTTTGATACAATTTCCTATAAGAATTAAATTTTTACAAAATTTCCTATAGAAATGAAATTTTGCGACCACTTCTTATAAAAATAAAATTTTACAAAAATTTTTTATAGAAATGAAATTGTGTGAAAATTTCCTATAGAAATAAAATTTTGCGAATATTTCCTATAGAAATAAAATTTTACGATCATTTCCTGTAGAAAAGAAAGTTTTCAAAAATTTCCTATATCGAAAATTTACTATAGAAATGAAATTTTGCAAACATTTCCTAAGTAACAAAGTTTCAAAAAGTTTCCGTTAGAAAAGAAATTTTGGAAAAATCCTTTTGAAAAGAAATGTTGGCGAAATTTCCTCTAGAAAAGAAATTTTGACAAAATTTTCTATAAAAAAGATTTTTTTTTAATTTCCTATAGTAAAGAATTAAATTTTGATCAAATTACTTGTAGAAATGAAATTTGACAAAGTTTCCTTTAAAAAATAAATTTTGACAAAATTTCCTATAGAAATAATATTTTGACGAAATTTCTTATAGAAATGACATTTTGCGAAAATTTCCTATTGAAATGATTTTTGGCAAAATTATCCTATAGAAATGAAATTTTGCGAAAATTTCCTACAGAAATGGAATTTTGACAAAATTGCCTATAAAAGTGAAATTTTCCACAAAATTCCTATACAAATGGTTAAACCTTGTTTAACAATAATATATGTGATACGCTGTATTTAGTTTAAGCTCTTAAGTACTAAAAATTTAATATAAATTTGGTAGTATTTTTATTCGTCAATTTTTATTATTTTTATCGAACAATGTGAATTAATTAAAATACAAAATGTAACTTCCTCTTTTGTCAACGTCAGCCGAAGTATCAACATCGCTCACAGAATGGTAAAATAAATTGTACTTATAAAACTGAACTTGGACTCGCTTTATTTTTCTCCCCGCTATAGGTAATCATTTCCTACATTGCTCGATAGGATTTGCAGTAGATATCTACTCTCTGAAATCTACGCGCCTAAGAAGTCATTAGCTATGACTTCTCCCTTTTATTTTGTTAAAAGAAAGTGCCCTGTTACTTTCTGCAAAGGTTTTAGTTTTCTCTTTTTTACAGAAAGTCTCACACTAGGTTAGGTTAGATGGCAGCCCGATGTATCAGGCTCACTTAGACTATTCAGTCCATTGTGATACCACATTGGTGAACTTCTCTCTTATCACTGAGTGCTGCCCGATTCCATGTTAAGCTCAATGACAAGGGACCTCCTTTTTATAGCCGAGTCCGAACGGCGTTTCACATTGCAGTGAAACCATTTAGAGAAGCTTTGAAACCCTCAGAAATGTCACCAGCATTACTGAGGTGGGATAATCCACCGCTGAAAAACTTTTTGGTGTTCGGTCGAAGCAGGAATCGAACCCACGACCTTGTGTATGCAAGGCGGGCATGCTAACCATTGCACCACGGTGGCTCAAGTCTCATACTATTTTCTTCACAATTAAAATTTTGGGAAAATTTCCTACAGAAATTAAATTTTTACGAAATTTTTTATAGAAATGATATTTTTAGAAAACTTGTTATAGGAATGAAAATTTTCAAAAATTGTTATAATAATGAAATTTTGCGAAAACTCCCTATAGAATGAAATTTTGACATAATCTTGACAAATGTTCCTAGGTTAGGTTAGGTTATGTGGCAGCCCGATGTATCAGGCTCACTTAGACTAAAAATGTTCCTATAAAGATGAAATTTTGCGAAAATTTATTATAGAATGAAATGTGACAAAATCTCCTATAGAAATTAAATTTTGCAAAACTTCTTATAAAAATGAAATTTTACGAAAATTTCCTATAGAAATGAAAATTTCCGAAAATATCCTATGAAAATTAAATTTTGAGAAAATTTTCTTATAGAAATGAAATATACCTCATACTATTTTAGAATCTAAAGAAAAAAAAAACAGATTTTAACCAAACATGTGGCTATCTGTTGGCATAACCCTATACTCTAGTAGCATGGTCATACACATGCACATGTCTGTCCGTTCTGCCATATTTGCGTGTTAAACATAAACATTGTTTGCATTTTTGCCATAAACACGATTACATCGTCCATTTTAAAGTTATCGCCAAAAGTACACTTAAAAATGCCAACAACAACAACTACACGAACAACAACAGCAACAACAAAAATGCATAAGTGTATACACGCAAAAAAATAATTCTTTCCTCCCAAACGAAATTTTAGACAAACAAAGTTCGTTTCTCATTTGCTTTTCGTTGAAAGGAAGTGTATTTGGAAGAAAAGTATATTTTTTTGTGACAAACGTTTATTCTTTTCCAGGATGTAAAAACAATTTCATAAAGACTAACTCAAAAAATTTTTTTTCTGGCTAATTGCATTTTCCCCCACATCTTTCTCACTTCCACGAAGTTTTTTAGTTCTTAGCACCTTTTTCTGTAACACAAACAATGTAGAAGAAATTATACGATTTTATAAATTTTTAAAATTTTTTTTTACCTTTCGCCTGGACGGAGAATCGAACCGCGGACCATGCAATTTGTAAGCCAACACACTATCCACTGAGCCATGTAGCCGTTATTGTCATCAATAGACAATTACCCATATAACTAAGTTATATTTATATAGCATAGCTTGCGGCGCCCACGAGCCGATTAAACAAAGTTTATTTAACAGAAAAATACATTTAGTTGGGCACCGTGGAGCAGTGGTTGCTACGTCTGACTTGCATGCCAAGGGTCGTGGGTTCGATCCCTGCTTCGACCAAAGTTTTTTTTTTTTTTTTTTACATATATTCCTGATATGATCGGAAGATTCCGAAAAAATGTTCAACATTACATTCTACTATATTAAATTTTTACTATGAACTGTAAAATGTGTCTTATTAAAGACCTAAATTTAGAAAAGAACAGTGTTTGTTATAAACGAAATGGACTGTGTTCTTGGTTCAAAAATAACTTTTTTTATTGAAAAAATAAAAATTTTGTAACAAACGAATTTTTTTGGTGATAAAAGTGTATACTTTTCGAAGCAATTCAAAAAACTCTAACAAAAGAAAAACGTTTTCGGTACACGTTTTCCAAACGTTTTTTTTCTTTGCGTGTAGAAGAGAAAATAGTTTCGCTATTTTGTTTTTGTTTTGTTACATTCATAAGTTATCCCCAAGTAAAAAAAAGGCGTTGAACATAAAAACAGCACCATGAACCGTCACTCTAATCTGGTCACAAATCAGCTCAAGCATGGAGTTGAAATATTCCAGATAAAGAGGTCGTCCGTTCATGTTATCCATAATAAGACTCTTTTTGAAGCTTATAAAACAGTTTTGTTAGTTTTTATGACATATTAGCCTTTTGTAAGCACCATAGCAGTATGAAGGATTTATATTTCATGAAAAGGGACCTTAGATTGGTTGTGTTTTGTTTCTTCTTTACAGCTTAAAATGTGCGCCAAAGGGATTTTACCACCTAGCACTAAAATCCAAAATGAAATATTCCTTTGTAACAAATAAGTAAAAGGGAAGTTTAAAACGGCTATGAATTTTTGGGACTATGTTTGTGAATTGATGTTCTACAGTGGTGAACAGCATAGTGATCGTATGCGTACGAAAAACGAACAACAAAATACAAATAGCGTAGCGGCTGATAAATCAACGAATATTAGCATGTTAACACAAGAGATGTTATTTTGGTATACCAAGAAAAATAAATGATCGGATACTCATTTCATAATATAGAGAGAAAAGTATGCTTTTAATAACAGAGAACTGCAATTGGAGGCTTTTTCTGTTTTACAGAGTTACGCAAATATGTCGGTGGCAGTGAGTAAAATAGCAAAGCACCACTAGTATTTGTTACGGTGTTGTTGGCGTCACAAATGCAACAATGCTCGGTTAACACAAGCAAAAAATACATTGATAGAGACTGTTATGAACATGGGGGTTATTAAATGTTGACAACATTCATGTTTATAAACACCCAGCAAAAAAATTTGGAAGTTCTTCCAAAGGCACAACTTCAAAAGTACTTCCAGAAGATGCACTCCTATGATGTTCTTTATTTTAACTACCCAGAAAGTTCTTTTAATTCAATTTTTTATAACTTGGTTTTTTCATACTTTTAATGGGTAATTTTAATTTTTTTTTTGTTTCAAATAGGTTTAAAACAGAGTACGAATTCATAAAACGGTAGAAACCATTTAAATTTTGGCTAAATCCAATCTAAAAAATTGTGCATTTTTGAAACTATTTGAGGTCAAACGTTTCCGACAAGCGTTACAATCAAAAAGTTTCAATAGAAATAAAATTTGGACAATATTTTCTATAAAAATAAAAGTTTAACACATTTTTCTATAAAAATAAAATTTTGATAAAAACTTCTATAGAAATAAATTTTTGAAAAAATTTTCTACAGAAATAAATTTTTGAAAAAAATTTCGATAGAAATTATTATTTTTATTTAAATAAAATTTTGACAAAGTTTTCTATAGAAATACAATTTTAAGAAAATTTTCTAAAGAAATACAATTTTGACAAAGTTTTCTATAGAAATAAAATTTTGACAAAATTTTCCAAAGAAATAAAATTTTGAAAAAAAAAAATTATTTCAATAAAATGTTGACAAATTTTTGTAGTGAAATAAAATTTTGACAAAATTTGCTATAGAAATAAAATTTTGACAAAATTGAAAAAATTTTCTACAGAAATAAATTTTTGAAAAAAATTTCGATAGAAATTATTTTTTTTATTTAAATAAAATTTTGACAAAATTTTCTATAAAAATACAATTTTAAGAAAATTTTCTAAAGAAATACAATTTTGACAAAGTTTTCTATAGAAATAAAATTTTGACAAAATTTTCCAAAGAAATAAAATTTTGAAAAAAAAAATTATTTCAATAAAATGTTGAAAAAATTTGCTATAGAAATAAAATTTTGACAAAATTTTCTATAGAAATAAAATTTTGACAAAATGTTCTATAGAAATAATATTTTGACAAAATTTTCTATAGAAATAAAATTTTGACAAAATCTGCTATAGAAATAAAATTTTGACAAAATTGTCTATATAAATAAAATTTTGACAAAATTTTCTATGGAAATAAAATTTTTACAAAATTTCCTATAAAATTATATTTCATGTTAGCCTGATACCGAAACAGGCAATTGACGTCCAAATGCATTATATCTAATTATACAATTATTTTTCGAGCTTTATGGACAGATATAGATTAAGGAACATGGTTAATAGAGCCATTGAAAAGAAAACGCCAGATACAAATCTATACACGCCTGGACTGTACATGTTTCGGTTCGGGCGAATGAACCTTTCCACAGCCTTTAGTATAGATCTGGCTGGGAGAGATAACTCAATTTTGGGCCCTTTATGCTAACTCCTTATGGAGAAAACATTTGGGGAATTTCCTCTTACAAATTGAATCATCTTTTCTCCCAGTGTACATCAGTGGGTGTCCACCTTTCAGAGGTTTCACTGTGGAAATAGAATTTTGACAAGGTTTCTCTAGAAATTAAATTATGACAAAATTTTCTATAGAAATAAAAGTACGACAAAACTTTCAATAGAAAGGAAATGTTGAGAAAATTTTCTATAGAAATAAAATCTTGTGAAATTTTTATCTAGAAATAAAATTATGAAAAAATTTTCTATAGACTTAAAATTTTTTCAAAATTTTCTATTGACATAAAATTTTGTTAAAATTTTCTATAGGCATAAAATTTTGTCAACATTTTCTATAGGAATACATTTTTGATAAAATTTTCTATAGAAATAAATTTTTCAGAAAATTCTCTAAAGAAATAAAATTTTCACAAAATCTTCTTTAGAAATAAATTTATGACAAAATTTTCTCGAGAAATAAAATTTTTAAAAGTTTTTCTCTAGAAATAAAATTTCGACAAAATTTTCTTTAAAAATACAGTTTTGACAAATTGTTCTATAGAAATACAATTTTGATAAAAACTTCTGTAGACATAAAATTTTGAAAAAATTTTGTATAGAAATAAATTTTTGAAAAATTTTTTATAGAAATAAATTTTTGAAAAAATTTTTATAGAAATAAAAGATTGGACGATATATGCTATAAAAATACAATTCTGTCATAATTTTTGCAAAATTTTATATAGAAGTAAAAGTTTGACAAAATTGTTTATGGAAATAAAATATAGCAAAACTTTCTATAGAAATAAAAAATTTGAAAACATTTTCTAAACAAATACAATTTTGACAAAGTTTTCAATAGAAATATAATTATGACAGAATTTTCTATAGAAATAATATTTTGACAAAATTTTCCACAGATATAAACTTTTGAGCAAATTATCAATAGAAATCAAATTTTGACAACATTTTCTATAGAAATCAAATTTTCACAAAATTTTTCTATAGAAATCAAATTTTAACAAATTTTTCTATAGAAATAAAATTTTTATAAAATCTTCTATAGAAATAAATTTTTGAAAATTTTTTCTATAGAAATAAAATTTTGACAAAATTTTGTATAGATATAAAATTTTGAAAATTTTTTAATTAAATAAAATTTTGACAAAATTTTCTAAGGAAATAAAATTTTGACAAAATTTTCTATAGAAATACAATTTTGAGAAAATTTTCTAAAGAAATACATTTTTGACAAAGTTTTCTATACAAATAAAATTTTGACAAAATGTTCTAAAGAAATAAAATTTTGACAAAATTTTCTAAAGAAATAAAATTTTGAAAAAATCTTTTATTTCAATAAAATTTTGTTAAAATTTTTTATAGGCATACAATTTTGTCAACATTTTCTATAAGCATAAAATTCTGTCAAAATTTTCCATAGAAATAAAATTTTGATAAAATTTTCTATAGGAATAAATTTTTGGCAAAGTTTTCTATAGAAATAAAATTTTGAGAAAATTCTCTAAAGAAATAAAATTTGCTACAGAAATAAAATTTTGAACAAATTTTCTATAGAAATAAACTTTTGGCAACAATTTCTCTAGAAAAATAAAATTTTGTCACAATTTTCTATAGAAATAAATTTTGTCAAAATTTTCTATAGACATAAAATTTTCTATAGAAATAAAATTGTGCAAAATAGGATTTTTTGTTTGGTAATTTTTTGGAAAAAGTTTCTCCATTTTTTGATGGATTAGTTTTGGCTGGATGGCAACCGTTCTTAGTAGTCCTAGAGGTTTAGTACGAAAACTAGACACTGCATAGTTGAGACTAATTTTTATACCCTCCACCATAGGATGGGGGGTATATTAACTTTGTCATTACGTTTGTAACACATCGAAATATTGCTCTAAGTCCCCATAAAGTATATATATTCTGGGTGGTGAAATTCTGAGTCGATCTAAGCATGTCCGTCCGTCCGTCTGTTGAAATCACGCTAACTTCCCAACGAAACAAGCTATCGACTTGAAACTTGGCACAAGTAGTTGTTATTGATGTCGGTCGGATGGTATTGAAAATGGGCCATATCCGTCCACTTTTACGTATAGCCCCCATATAAACGGACCCTCAGATTTGGCTTGCTGAGCCTCTAAGAGAATCATATTTCATCCGATCTGGCTGTAATTCGGTACATGGAGTTGGTATATGGTCTCTAACAACCTTGCAAAAATTGGTCCACATCGGTCCATAATTATATATAGCCCCCATATAAACCGTTCTCCAGATTTGACCTCCGGAGCCTCTTGGAGGAGCAAAATTCATCCGGTCCGGTTGAAATTTGGAACATGGTGTTAGTATATGGCCGCTAACAACCATACCAAAATTGGTCCATATCGGTCTATAGTTATATATAGCCGAACTCCAATCACACAAAAATTGGTGCATATCGGTTCATAATCACGGTTGCCACTCGAGCCAAAAATAATCTACCAAAATTTTATTTCTATAGAAAAATTTGTCAAAAATTTATTTCTATAGAACATTTTGGTAAAATTTTATTTCTATAGAAAATTTTGTAAAATTTCATTTCTATATAAAATTTTGTCAAAACTATATTTCTATAGAAAATTTTGTCAAAATTTTATTTCTATAGAAAATTTTGTCAAAATTTAATTCTATAGAAAATTTTGTCAAAATTTTATTTCTATAGAAAATTTTGTCAAAATTTTATTTCTATAGAAAATTTTATCAAAATGTTATTTCTATAGAAAATTTTGTCAAACTGAATTATATACGTACTTAATCGATCTTTGTTGATTTAATATATACCACGTATGGATTTACCTACAATTTAGAAAACGGAGTAAGGAGGTTTTAAGATACCTTGCCATCGGCAAGCATTACCGCAACTTAAGTGATTCGATTGTGGATGGCAGTGTTTAGAAGAAGTTTCTACGCAGTTCATGGTGGAGGGTACATAAGCTTCATCCTGGCCGAACTTACGGCCGTATATACTTGTTGTTTACATAAGAGCGAATACTAACAATGAGAATCAAATTTTATGCTTATAGGGTGAAATATTATCCTTCAAGACGTTCAAGAACTCAAATCGGCCTATATGAGGCTTCTCCCTAAATTCTTATTATTTCCATATGTATATGTTTGTTTTTTTTTTTAGTGTAAAAAAAAATTTTAACATATACTTTTGTTTTTATTTCCAGACACAAAGCGTAGCAAAAACTAATAATAACCAACACTAATATGGAAACTATTTCAAAAGGCTACATTTCCCAAATGATTTTCTCACAAACAAAAACACAGACTAAAACAAAACGAAACAATTTGTATGGCTTTTACAGGATAACAAAGAACATAAATTCTTTAAATCAACCTTGAGTATGAGGTGATTTCTCAATAACTTTGTAAATCCTCGCTGGGTTTTCTGGGCCAACACATAGGTACAAATATGTCATTGTTATAGCATGAAGGTGTTCTGACATCTATCGTCTGAGGAATACATCCTGATCCCTGATGTTTAGTTTTCTCAACATGCTATAAAGAATTTTGGTAAATATTTCTTTTGATTTTTTGCTTTGCTAAAAAATGGGCAAGTAAAGGGTGATTCTTTTGAGGTTAGGATTTTCATGCATTAGTATTTGACAGATCACGTGGGATTTCAGACATGGTGTCAAAGAGAAAGATGCTCAGTATGCTTTGACATTTCATCATGAATAGACTTACTAACGAGCAACGCTTGCAAATCATTGAATTTTATTACCAAAATCAGTGTTCGGTTCGAAATGTGTTTCGCGTTTTACGTCCGATTTATGGTCTACATAATCGACCAAGTGAGCAAACAATTAATGCGATTGTGACCAAGTTTCGCACTCAGTTTACTTTATTGGACATTAAACCAACCACACGAATGCGTACAGTGCGTACAGAAGAGAATATTGCGTCTGTTTCTGAGAGTGTTGCTGAAGACCGTGAAATGTCGATTCGTCGCCGTTCGCAGCAATTGGGTTTGTGTTATTGGACCACATGGAAGATTTTACGCAAAGATCTTGGTGTAAAACCGTATAAAATACAGCTCGTGCAAGAACTGAAGCCGAACGATCTGCCACAACGTCGAATTTTCAGTGAATGGGCCCTAGAAAAGTTGGCAGAAAATCCGCTTTTTTATCGACAAATTTTGTTCAGCGATGAGGCTCATTTCTGGTTGAATGGCTACGTAAATAAGCAAAATTGACGCATTTGGAGTGAAGAGCAACCAGAAGCCGTTCAAGAACTGCCCATGCATCCCGAAAAATGCACTGTTTGGTGTGGTTTGTACGCTGGTGGAATCATTGGACCGTATTTTTTCAAAGATGCTGTTGGACGCAACGTTACGGTGAATGGCGATCGCTATCGTTCAATGCTAACAAACTTTTTGTTGCCAAAAATGGAAGAACTGAACTTGGTTGACATGTGGTTTCAACAAGATGGCGCTACATGCCACACAGCTCGCGATTCTATGGCCATTTTGAGGGAAAACTTCGGAGAACAATTCATCTCAAGAAATGGACCGGTAAGTTGGCCACCAAGATCATGCGATTTGACGCCTTTAGACTATTTTTTGTGGGGCTACGCCAAGTCTAAAGTCTACAGAAATAAGCCAGCAACTATTCCAGCTTTGGAAGACAACATTTCCGAAGAAATTCGGGCTATTCCGGCCGAAATGCTCGAAAAAGTTGCCCAAAATTGGACTTTCCGAATGGACCACCTAAGACGCAGCCGCGGTCAACATTTAAATGAAATTATCTTCAAAAAGTAAATGTCATGGACCAATCTAACGTTTCAAATAAAGAACCGATGAGATTTTGCAAATTTTATGCGTTTTTTTAAAAAAAAAGTTATCAAGCTCTTAACAAATCACCCTTTATAAAAAGTTGGGTAGCAGATAAATTTCTGTTTAACAACGCTGCAACAAAAACACGTTCCTAGTTTGATAGACTATAGCTCAGGGTTGCCACTCGCGCTAAATGTAATCTACCAAAATTTGGTGAAAATTTTACAAAATATCTGCCAAACTAAAAACAAATCTTCACTTGAATATATTGAATATTGAATTTATAGAAAATTTTGTAAACATTTTATTTCTAGAGAAAAATTTATTTATATCTAAAATTTTATAGAAATACAATTTTTTTATAGAAACAAAATTTTATTTCTATAGAAATGTCGTCAAAATTTTATTTCAATAGAAAATTTTCTTAAAATTTTATTTCAATAGAAAATTTTCTCAAAATTTTATTTCAATAGAAAATTTTCTCAAAATTTTATTCCTACAGAAAATTATGTCAAAATTTTATTTCGATAGAAAATTTTGTTAAAATTTTATTTCTATAGAAAATTTGTCAAATTGGAGAGGAATAGTTTGCAAAAACTAAACATAAAGAATTCTGCCAATCTAAAAAATCTACCATCACAGTTGCCACTCTTGTCAAATATAATCTACCAGAGTTTGTTGAAAATTTTACAAAAAATCTTCCAAACTAAAAATAAATATTAATTTGAAGTTGTTGATCAAAATATTGCATTTATAGAAAACTAGCGTAACCCGGCCCGCTTCGCTGCGCCTTCCGAAGCGTATTTGTAGGAACATTTTGCGTGAACTTAGTCAACCATATCCTTCGTGCTGAAAACAAATTCGAAAAGATTTGAATTCTTTCAAACAAATCGGACTACTTGCTTTTTCGTAAAATCGGACTACTTGCATATGTAAAACGGTTCGTCTTAAAAAATGTCGGGGAGAGGGTGTACCCTTTCCTCCAAATTTTTTTAATAATGTTCTGTATTCAAGTAGTTGGACAATCTTCTATATTTCTTGTGAATTTTAAGTGGTTTGTCAAGGAAAGGTATGCTTCTCCTCAACATATCTAAAAATTAAGCACTATATTATAATAACATACAAAGAATTACTGTTTCCCATCCAATAAATCGGAAAAAGCAAAAGTAGTAAAAAATTTTACCACATTAACATTTGCTAAAATGTTAGAAAATGATGCATCCTCTACGTTGGCTCCCAATTTCATGTAAATGTAAGTTCTTTACTAAAAAGAAGTCTGGCAGAAGCTTGTGCAAAAATAATAAAATTATGTACCGAGTTCCCATTTACTGACAACCCTCTACTTTCAATTTAAGAAAAAAAAAAAACGGACAAAAGGGAAACCACCTTCGCTCCACTCCCACCTGATATCGGACTATCACGTACCCTATATTAATTTCACAACTACTCGGTGGTCCCTATAAATTCTATCGAAGTAAATCGACAAAGTTTATTTCAATTTTCCCCTTCCCCAACCAGATATCGAAAAATCATATACTAATTTAAAAATCATGTATAAATTTAATCACCTCCTCCCACGTTCCCTGTAAATTTCAAGTAGATCGGAGATGTTTAAATTTTGCTCTATTGTTTTAAAGGGACGTCACTTTCCCCGATACAATATCGACAAACACCGTAGTGAATAGCACCCCTAACCTTCCCTGAAAATTCGTGAAACTTTCCTTCAAGTGTGGGGCAAGGAAGGTGCCTCTTCGTTCATAACCTTCCCCCACTGCTTTTGTAAATTTCAAGAAAACTTAAGAATCTTTGTTTTTTTTTTAGAGGAGGATCTCCTGCCCGACCAAATATCGATGTAGCGTATCTTTTGTAAAAGTCCCAGAAAATGTCAAGCAAATTATGAGCCTAAAGGCAAATTATAAGCCGTCCAAATATCACAAAATCTGGTATCAACTATTAATATCGTAACCTCTCCTCAGTCCTCTGTAAATTTGGTAAAGTTTAATGGTTTCTCTGTATGTAACATACTTAAGAGAAGCGGATGTCTCCCTATGCCGTTTTATTTTTCCCCGACCAAATACTAAAAAATCAGGAACCTGATATAAATTTCATAACCTCACCCATTTTTTCCGTAAAATTTCAGTCGGGGGAGTTTAGTTTTGTTTTCACTGTACTTTAACAAAAAAGTCGGGCAAATGGGTGGTCCTCCTCCGCGACCAAATATCGAAAAATAATGTAGCGGATTTTTGTCTAAATGCCAACCCCAACATTCAATGAAAATTTCAAGCAAATCGCATAATTTTATTCCAAGTTTCAAAAAGTAGGGCAAGGGGGAGGTCCCCCTCCCCGTCTACATATGAAATCATCAGGTACACCATATTAATTCCATAACCTCACCATATGTTCTCTGTAAATCTCAGATAATTTAGAGAATTTTAGTTTTTTCACTGTACTTTAAAAAAAGTCGAACAAAGGGGAGGCCCCCCTCCGCCACCAAATATCGAAATATAAAGTAGCGGATCTTTGTCTAGATGCCAACCCCAACCTTCAATGAAAATTTCAAGCAAATCGGTCAACTTTGGTCTAATTTTCAAAAAGTCGGACAAAGGGGAGGTTCCTCTCCGCGACCATATGTCAAAAAATGAGGTACCCTATTTTCAGCACATGAGTGCCCCCCACGATCTCTGAAAGTTTCAAGTAAATCGGTTCAGCCGTTTTCGCGCCAACCCGGAACATACAAATAAACAAACAAACAAACATACAAATAAACAAACATAATTTGAATTTTATATATACAGATTTTGTAAAAATTTTATTTCTGGAGAAAAGTTCATTTATATCTAAAATTTTATAATTTCTAATTTTTCAAAATTTTATTTCTAAAGAAAATTATATCAGAATTTTATTTCTAAAGAAAATTGTATCAAGATATTATTTTTATAGAAAAATTTTGTCAAAATTTTATTTCTATCGAAAATTTTCTCAAAATTTTATTTCTATACAAAATTTTCTCGAAATTTTATTTCTATAGAAAATTTTCTCAAAATTGTATTTCTATAGAAAATTTTGTCTAATTTTTTTTTCTATAGAAAATTTTGCAAGATTTTATTACTATAGAAAATTTTGTCATAATTTTATTTCTATAGAAAATTTTGTCAAAATTTTATTTCTATAGAACTTTTTTTCAAAATTTTATTTCTATAGAAAATTTTGTCAAAATTTTTTTAATTTGAAGTTCTTGATCAAAATATTGCATTTATAGAAAATTTTGTAAAAATTTTATTTCTATAGAAAAGTTCATTTATATCTAAAATTTTATAATTTCTAATTTTTCAAAATTTTATTTCTAAAGAAAATTGTATCAGAATTGTATTTCTAAAGGAAATTGTATCAAGATATTATTTTTAGAGAAAAATTTTGTCAAAATTTTATTTCTATAGAAAATTTTCTCAAAATTTTATTTCTATACAAAATTTTTTCGAAATTTTATTTCTATAGAATATTTTGTCAATTTTTTTTCTATAGAAAATTTTGTCAAAATTTTATTTCTATAGAAAATATTGCCAATTTTTTTTCTATAGAAAATTTTGCAAAATTTTTTTTCTATAGAAAATTTTGTCAAAATTTTATTTCTATAGAAAATATTGACAATTTTTTTTTCTATAGAAAATTTTGCAAAAATTTTTTTCTATAGAAAATTTTGTCAAAATTTTATTTCTATAGAAAATATTGTAAAAATTTTATTTCTATAGAAAATATTGTCAAAATTTTATTTCTATAGAAAATTTTGCCAATTTTGTTTTTCTATAGAAAATTTTGCAAGATTTTATTTCTATAGAAAATTTTGCAAGATTTTATTTCTATAGAAAATTTTGTCAAAATTTTATTTCTATGGAAAATTTTCTCAAAATTTTATTTCTATAGAAAATGTTCATAAAATTTTATTTCTATAGAACTTTTTTCAAAATTTTATTTCTATAGAAAATTTTGCCAAAATTTTATTTCTATAGAAAATGTTGTCAAAATTTTATTTATATAGAAAATTTTGCAAGATTTTATTTCTATAGAAAATTTTGGCAAAGTTTTATTTCTATGGAAAATGTGGTCAAAATTTTATTTCTATAGAAAATTTTCTCAACATTTTAGTTCTATACAAAATTTTCTCAACATTTTATTTCTACGGAAAATTTTTTCAAAAGTCTTCAAGGCGTGACTGTTTTGCTGGTTTCAGAACCGGAATAATCTTCCCTATCTGGTATTTGGAAGGTGTTGATGCAAATATTGAAATTATGGGCCAGAAGCCTAGCACCATTCTCTCCCTTCTGCTTCGACATTCTCATAGCCAAACCATATGGGCCAATTCCGGTAGAACTTTTGACGGCCTTTATCTTCTCACTGATGACTATAGAGCGGATGTTTGGTGTGAGTGCGACTCGGAAGACTCGCCTTCTGCTTGCGTGGTCTGGGGGTGCTCGACAAATTGTCTGCAGAAGGCATTCGTCATATGGGTATCGTCCTTCAGAGTTTTCCCCCCCAAAAAATGTTGGGTTTCTAGAAGTTCCGAATTGTTGATCACAACCGTTTGGATCCAAGATCGGACTGCTCCAAATCATTGCACTACTTCTCTCGCTTATTGGGTGTCACTAACCTGTTGATCTCCTTAGCCAGACTCGGGGTCCCGGGGTCGGTAGGGTTTCATTTCGGATTTCGCCCCTCTTATCTGATGATCTTGATGTTTCCACGGGGGAAATTCGGAAGGATATCGAGAATCCATCTTTTGCAAGTTTACATGTAGGTTAGGTTAGGTGGCAGCCCGATGTATCAGGCTCACTTAGACTATTCAGTCCATTGTGATACCACAGTGGTGAACTTCTTCTTTATCACTGAGTGCTGCCCGTTAAGCTCAATGACAAGGGACCTCCTTTTTATAGCAGAGTCCGAACGGTGTTCCACATTGCAGTGAAACCACTTAGAGAAGCTTTGAAACACTCAGAAAGTTCACCAGCATTACTGAGTTGGGATAATCCATCGCTGAAAAACTTTTAGGTTTTCGGTTGAAGCAGGAATGGAACCCACGACCTTGTGTATGCAAGGCGGGCATGCTAACCACGGTGGCATTTATCAAAAACATCTCTCCAGCTGGCGCTGACATTGTCCCTTGGGCAGTGGTCAACTCGTATTCCGTTAGCAAGGAAAATAACTCCTATTTAGCCTTACCGAAGTTCATGTACGTTCTCTTTTGAGTATAACGGTGTGTGCCTCTCAACCGATTTTCATCGTGATCGGGAGGAGGATCGATATTCCTTTCTATGTCATGTCTTAGAACAGAGTAGAAGGCTGATCTGATAATACCCTACTGCCTGCCCTACTGGAGACCCTGTCCGCATGACTGTGCTGTGGATTGTTGAGTTTTCCGGGAGCAGGTTCAAACAAAACTAGGGATATATTGGTCCGAATGCCTGAGGCCTGAGCATTTCAGTTGTGTTGAGGTCTTGCAGACAGAACACCGAATTCCTTCGGCAAGCTCTCGTTGGACCATATATACCGTTCGTTACGGACAGACTCGTAATAATGGTGATTAATGTATTTCAGTGTCTTGCGCTTGTTGATATGGGATTTGCAGTTACAATATGAGAGGGTCTCGCTGTAGTCACTACGATTGGTTAAGACTTGGTTAAGAGTCATAGTAGTCACTATATACTGATAGTTATGGACCGCCCTCGAATTAATGGGTGATGAGTGTAATCCTGTGAGAGGGTGAGTAATCTGGACACACGTACTTTACTGGTTCTCGCCGGCACAAAAAAGGAGAATTCTTGACTGGCATTCCTCTCTTTGCTTTAGAACAGATAAGCAGGATGATCTGGCAAGACCATTCCTACTGGAAACCCTGCCCGCTTGGACGTGCTGTAGAATATCCTGGCAAGGAAGAGATGCTGTCGTGTGATGTCTATTACCAATGGATGGGGATAGCTGAGATTGTTGAGATCCCCGCCCGCAGGTTCGAACAAATTCTGGAATATATTAATGCGAATTCCTGAGACCGGGACATTTAAGATTTGTCGAGGTCTAATTAATGGGTGACTGTATTTGTGTAGAAGGGTGAGTAATGTTTGGCAACACACAGGTGGAAAAGCCAACAGTCTTGATACATCACATAATAACCTGCGGTCGCAAACAGGCTAGACACATGTACCTTACTGGTCCTGGATTTCACTCAATGTCGCCGGTACAAAGAAGGGGAATTCTGGACTGGTATTCCTCACTCTGTCTTATCTTAGAACAGAGTAGCACCCGCTTGGGTGTGCTGTAGAATGTCCTGGCATGGAAGAGTTGCTGTCGGGTGATGGCTATTACCGATGGATGAAAAAAGCTGAGAAGGTTCAGTTTCGCAGGTTCCAACAAATTCTGGAATAAGTTCGAATTCCTGAGGCCGGAGTATTTCAAGTTTGACGAGGTCTTGCAGACAGAACACCGAAATCCTTCTGCTAGCCCGACTAGACCCTGGGCCATATATGCAGTTAGTTACGAACAGACTCGTACTTCTGATGATGAATGTATTTGTGTGGAAGGGCGCGTTAAGCTTTGCGGTGTGTGAGAATATGAGAAGGTCAGGCTGTTTTGACTACAGGTAGAGGCGACACGGGCGCTCATAGTTGGGACACTTGAAAACTGGAGTGTATTCTTTAACTTTCTTGAGTCCCGACCAAGGCAAGTGTAGCCTGTTGTGACATTCGCTACATATCACAATGTAACCTTCGCTCGTGACTGATCGTGAATAGATTGGCCACACGTATATCACTGCTCCTGAATTGCTCTCAATATTGCCGGAACAACGCAGAAAGATTCTGAGCAGACTGGCCAGGAAGGAAAAATTGATGGGGTTGGGGATTGGATAGGGAAGGGTTGGGGAGTGCGATGGGATAGGGTAGTCACACATACTTGTCATCCCATGTTGCAGTCCTTGGACAAGGAGAGACTCCTTATGCCGGTGTATAGGACCGACTGCAATGAGGGTCGTCCCATAATTGGTTGATAGTTTCGCTGCTAGTAGAGGATGCTGATGAGCAATGTGACAGTTCAGAAACAATCGCCCATCGTTTTGCAGTATCATGGATTTTGCCTGAATCGATTTGACAAACAGACAAACATATTCCTCTGTTTGTTAGGTTGGTTTAGGTTAGGTATAGTGGCAGCCCGATGTATCAGGCTCATTTAGACTATTCAGTCCATTGTGGTACCACATTGGTGAAGTTCTCTCTTATCACTGAGTACTGCCCGATTCCATGTTAAGCTCAATGACAAGGGATCTCCTTTTTTTATAGCCGAGTCCGAACAGCGTTCCACATTGCAGTGAAACCACTTAGAGAAGCTTTGAAACCCTCAGAGATGTCACCAGCATTACTGAGGTGGGATAATCCACCGCTGAAAAAATTTTTGGTGTTCGGTCGAAGCAGGAATCGAACCCACGACCTTGTGTATGCAAGGCGGGCATGCTAACCATAGCACCACGGTGGCTCCCCACTGTTTGTTAAGCTATCCTGTAGTTTATTCAACACATGGATTTAAGCTGAAATCAAAATAACAATTGAAATGATTGAAGAATAAACCAACAATAATAAGACAAAACGATAGAATGCTTTCATGGAAAAGCTTTTCCACTGTTTCTTAAAGAAAATAATCTTTGTACCAGAGAAATGTTTCTTTTAAGGACACTAAATCATTGGGCTCACGACAATATCTCTTTAGCGAATCGAGGTGTTAAAATCCTCTTAACATCTCCTTTCTCTACTGATTATACATACCTGCTTTGGCCATAAGCATTTTTCCCCATTTTCTTCTATTTCATTTCCTTTGGTGTTTCGTGAACTTTACAACATTCAAGGATCACAAAACTATCGAAAACTTAATATAAACAAGGCTACCTAAAGAATCGGTAAGAAGGAACATTGGCACACAAGACTGCTATGATGTAAACGTTGAATGCATAAAATACAAAGGACACGTTTTCATGTTGATTAACAACATGCTTTGTTTCAATAAACTCCAACTCGAACAACAATCATGGACATGGACAACATTCGTTTGTTCGTTCGCTTGTTCGTTGAAGACATTGCTTGCCTAACAAGACCCTCTTCAGTAGCATGTACAAGAAATTGTGAACATTTTTCATTTTCTTTCGAGGACATAAAACCATCATCCTTCATCTAAACGAAGAGAATACTAAAACCAGTAAATAGTAACGACAAATGTCCTTTTAGCCAGAGCAGAAACAGCAGCAAATTGATGGTTGTAAGAACCTAAAGTGCAATCAAGATTTTTCGTTTTTGGGGAATTTGATATTTGAACAAATGCAAAACGGCTATATTTAGATGGGAAACAAAGGAGAGGGGATTTTCATCATATTCAAAACTGAAATAGTGGACAATTAAAGCAAATTCGGTTAAGAATTTTTGAGGTTCTATTGACCTGGCTAACGAATTTGACAAATTACAACATCATATTTATGAAATATCGATTCTGGATTATTTAAAATAATCACGACGACAAGCCAAGACGCTGAAACAATGTCCTTCGATCTGTTGTAATTAAGACGAAGCCTTCAATAATGGAGCTATTATGAGGACATTTTCAGCAAATTCGTTTTCTTTGAAGGCATTTCCATAAATAAATGAAGTTAAAATAACTTATATAAAAAATGCTACATTTATTCTAGAAAATATTTGAGGTCAAGCGTTTCAGACAAGCATTAGAGTGCATTAAAAATCATTAAAAAAATTTAAAATTATTTCTTTATCAAAATATGCCAAACTCTTTTTATTCACATCCAAAACATAGAATTCGGATCACACCTTACGAAGTGATACAAATTCAGTGCAACGGCTGTTGAAATGGTGGACATCCGCTGCCTAGCAAAAAAAAGCGTCGCCAAAAAAGTAGTGAAAATATTCTTTTTGGATCCGAAAGTGGTGCAAAATTGGGATAGAAGCAATGAATTTAATCGTGGACATCCGATGCCCAGCAAAAAAAAAAAACGTCGCCAAAAAAGTAGTGAAAATATTCTTTTTGGTGCGAATGTCCACCATTTCAACAGTCGTTGTACTGAATTTTGATCACTAATCCGGGAGCCACCGTGGTGCAATGGTTAGCATGCCCGCCTTGCACACACAAGGTCGTGGGTTCGATTCCTGCTTTGACCGAACACCAAAAAAGTTTTCCAGTTGTGGATTATCACACCTCAGTAATGCTGGTAACATTTCTGAGGGTTTCAAAGCTTCTCTAAGTGGTTTTACTGCAAGGTGGAACGCCGTTCGGACTCTGCTATAAAAAGGAAGTCCCTTGTCATTGAGCTTAACATAGAATTATAAGAGAGAAGTTCACCAATGTGGTATCACAATGGACTGAATAGTCTAAGTGAGCCTGATACATTTATGAATTCTAACGCTTGTCTGAAACTTTTGACTTCAAAAATTCGCAATTTTTCTAGAATGGACATTGGATTTTTTTCGACAAGATTTTGATAATTTGTACTATTTTACTAATTCCTACTCTGCTGTTAACCTATTTGAAACAAAACAAGTTGAAATTATCCACTAAGAATATGGAAAAATCGAGTTTTAAAAAATTGATTTAAAAGAACTTCCTCTTTAGTTAAAATAAAGGATATCTTTGGGAGGAAATTGTTTGGAAATGATTTTTGAAAGAACTTCCAAATTTCTTTTTTGCTGGGTGGGTACTTATCTAAATACGATTATAAAGTCAATATGAAATAAATAAGATATTCTTCATAGACAATGTGTTGCCTAGTCTGTCATCTCATCATAAGCTTAATTACTCAACAAGGATTAAAACTGTCAATCTGCTTTCTATTCTATTTGCACAAACCCAAAAGATCAAATTAAATATTTATGATTGTTTAAAATGCAATTTTCTACACTTCACAACAATTTGTTGTGTATTGTTAACTTTTCCAGAGACTTTCGAAAGCCGCAACTTAAATACATAATGAAGTAATGAAAAATTATTTGAAAATTTTAAAAATAAAATTTTGACAAAATTTTCTATGGAAATAAAATTTTTACAAAATTGACAATAAAAATAAAATTTTGACAAAATTGACAATAGAAATAAAATTTTGCAAAAATTTTCTATAGAAATAAATTTTTGACAATATTTTCTATCGAAATAAAATTTGGCAAAATTTTCTTTAGAAATAAAATTTTAACAAAATTTTCTACAGAAATAAAATTTTGACAATATTTTCTATCGAAATAAAATTCGGCAAAATTTTCTATAGAAATAAAATTTTACAAAAATTTCTTATAGAAAAAATTTTGATAAAATTTTCTATAAAAATAAAATTTTGACAAAATTTTCTATAGAAATAAAATTTTGATAAAATTTTCTATAGAAATAAATTTTTGACAACATTTTTTATAGAAATAAAATTTTGCCAATATTTTCTATCGAAATAAAATTTGGCAAAATTTTCTATAGAAATAAAATTTTGCAAACATTTTTTATAGAAACAACATTTGATAAAATTTTCTATAAAAATAAAATGTTGCAAAAATTTCTTATAGAAAAAAAAAAATTTGATAAAATCTATAGAAATACATTTTTAACAACATTTTCTACAGAAATAAAATTTTGACAATATTTTCTATCGAAATAAAATTTGGCAAAATTTTCTATAGAAATAAAATTTTGCAAAAATTTCTTATAGAAACAACATTTGATAAAATTTTCTATAAAAATAATATTTTGACAAAATTTTCTATTGAAATAAAATTTTGACAAAATTTTCTATAGAAATAAAATTTTGACAAAATTGACGATAGAAATAAAATTTTGCAAAAATTTCTTATAGAAAAAAATTTTGATAAGATTTTGTATAGAAATAAAATTTTGACAAAATTTTCTATAGAAATAAAATTTTGACAATATTTTCTATCGAAATAAAATTTGGCAAAATTTTCTATAGAAATAAAATTTTGCAAAAATTTCCTATAGGAACAACATTTGATAACATTTTCTATAAAAATAAAATTTTGACAAAATTTTCTATAGAAATAATATTTTGAGAAAATTTTCTATAGAAAAAAAAATTAGAGAAAATTTTCTATTGAAATAAAATTTTGACAAAATTTTCTATAGAAATAAAATTTTGACAAAATTGACGATAGAAATAAAATTTTGCAAAAATTTCTTATAGAAAAAAATTTTGATAAGATTTTGTATAGAAATAAAATTTTGACAAAATTTTCTATAGAAATAAAATTTTGATAAAATTTTCTATAGAAATAAATTTTTGACAACATTTTCTATAGAAATAAAATTTTGACAATATTTTCTATCGAAATAAAATTCGGCAAAATTTTCTATAGAAATAAAATTTTGCAAAAATTTCTTATAGAAACAACATTTGATAAAATTTTCTTTAAAAATAAAATTTTGAGAAAAATTTCTATAGAAAAAAAATTTAGAGAAAATTTTCTATAGAAATAAAATTTTGTTAAAATTTTCTTTAGAAATAAAATTTTGACAAAATTTTCTATAGAAATAAAGTTTGGAAAAATTTTCTTTAGAAATTGACAAAATTTTCTATAGAAATAAATTTTTTTTGTTTGGTAGTTTTTTGGGATTTTCTCCACATTTTTTGAAGATATTTTTTTGGCTCGAGTGGTAACCATGTTTGCGATAAAAGATTCATCTCGCCCAAATAGTGGAATTAAATCATGGCACCACCATGTATTCAATATGGCATGAACTACATGTTCATAAATTTGTTATTATTGCATACCACACAATTTGTGAATCCTTCAAAAAAGGCTCGTGTCGATTGGTCGGAAGAAAGATGCCCCAAAAACACGATGACAATGCTTCGAAATACGTGTATGGCATCGTGACAGGTGATCAGTCGTGTAGCCCGAAAGTAAACAGAATTTAGGTGTTTCTAGATTAACAAAAGTTGCTACCACACGAAACACTTCCAAGCAAATGATCGCCTGTTTTTTTCAGAAAACCTTGACATGTCGCAATCGTAACACCAGAACTACGTCGAATAGTCAATTCAGAGTGGTACACAACCATTTTACACCATTTGTTTTCCAAGAAAATATTTGTAAAAATTTTATTTCTAAAGAAAATTTTTTCAAAATTTTATTTCTATAGAAAATATTGTCAAAATTTTATTTCTATAGAAAATTTTGACAAAATTTTATTTCTACAGAAATTTATTTTCAAAATTTTATTTCTATAGAAAACTTTGTCAAAATTTTATTTCTATAGAAAATTTTATCAACATCAAATTTTATTTCTATAGAAAAGTTTGTCAAAATTTTATATGTATAGAAAATTTTGTCAAAATTTTATTTCTATATAGAATTTTGTCAAAATTTTATATCTATAGAAAATTTTGTAAAAATGTCAAAATTTTATCTCTATATAGAATTTTGTCAAAATTTTGTTTCTATGGGAAATTTTATTTTTATAGAAAATTTTGTTAAAATTTTATTTATAAAGAAAATATTGTTTCTATATAGAATTTTGTCAAAATTTTATTTCTATAAGAAATTTTGTTAAAATTTTATTTATATTGAAAATTATGTCAAAATTTTATTTTTATATAGACTGCAAGACGTTGGATATACAGCTGTTTCGGAATTACCACATTCCTCATAAGCATCATCAACTTGCAGCAAATCTATCAACCAATTATCAGAATAAATTCGGGTAATTCACTCAATCCAAAGTGAACTACACTTGAACCTTCCGCAAAAAGGTTTGATAGTCGGCTACTGCCTAAACAAATTTGCAAGCATATCTCTTTTCCTTTGCCAAACTCAAATCATCGATTTGAATGTAATTGGCTGGGTTTGTTTTTGAGCGTGCTTCCTCTATCTTCATTCGTTTTATTTGTTATTTTTGGTTTCTCTTCAATCGTTATTGTTGTTTTTGATCTCAGCTTAAAACCATGCAGTGACTAAACTACAAGTGTAGCTTAACCAACGGAGGAAAAGTATGCTTGTCAAATTTATTTGGGCAAATCCCTATAGACTGCAAGATGGTTGGATGTACAGCTGTTTCGGAATTACCACATTCCTCATCAGCATCCTCTACTTGCAGCAAAACTATCAACCAATCATCAGAATAAATTCGGGTAATTCACTCAACCCAAAGTGAACTACACTTGAACCTTCCGAAAAAAAGGTTTGATAGTCGGCTACTGCTATAGAAATTTTTTTCAAAATTTTATTTCTAAAGAAAATATTGTTAAAATATTATAGAAAATTTTGTCAGAATTTTATTTATATAGAAAATTTTGTCAAAATTATATTTTTATAGAAAATTTTGTCAAAATTTTATTTCTAGAGAAAATTTTGTTAAAATTTTAGTTCTATTGAAAATTTTGTTAAAATTTTATTTCTGTAGAAATTTTTGTCAAATTTTTATTTCTATAGAAAAATTTTGTCAAAATTTTATTTCTGTATAGAATTTTGTCAAAATTTTGTTTCTATGGAAAATTTTATTTTTATAGAAAATTTTGTTAAAATTTTATTTATAAAGTAAATATTGTTTCTATATAGAAATTCGGGTAATTCACTCAACCCAAAGTGGAGTACACTTGAACCTTCCGAAAAAAAGGTTTGATAGTCGGCTACTGCTGTAGAAAATTTTTTCAAAATTTTATTTCTAAATAAAATATTGTTAAAAATTTATAGAAAATTTTGTCAGAATTTTATTTATATAGAAAATTTTGTCAAAATTTTATTTATATAGAAAATTTGTCAAAATTTTATTTCTATAGAAAATTTTGTTAAAATTTTAGTTCTATTTTATTTATAAAGAAAATATTATTTCTATAAATTTTGTCAAAATTTTATTTCTATAGAAAATTTTGTCAAAATTTTATTTCTAAGAAAATTTTTTCAAGATTTTATTTCTATAGAAAATATTGTTAAAATTTTATAGAAAATTTTGTCAAATTTTTATTTCTATATAGAATTTTGTCAAAATTTTATTTTATTGAAAATTTTGTCAAAATTTTATTTTATTGAAAATATTGTTAAAATTTTATAGAAAATTTTGTCAGAATTTTATTTCTATATTGAATTTTGTCAAAATTTTTTTTATTGAAAATTTTGTCAAAATTTTATTTCTATAGAAAATTTTCTCAAAATTTATTTTCTGATTTTCTTTCGAAGTATTTTCTATACTTTACCATTTACACCAGTTTGCTTTTGCTCTTAGTGAAAATTTTACATTCACCTGCTATGACCATAACTTTTATGGTAATCTAAATGCTTATTCAAAATTCCATCTGCATACGATTGACTTATGTTATCTATTGTGGCGAGAGATTTAAGATGTCTGATTCTTTCTTGTGGTTTCATTTGCGAAAACTGAACAATTAATTCAAGACACTACTATTGACCATTGACCATTGGCTAGCATTCACAAAATCACAGTAAGTAGAATTGTATTTATCAGTCTTTTGTCCATTATTTGAATAGAATTTGAATTGTCATATGCAAATGTTCACACTTTTATTGTCACTATATAAACATAAAGGCACCAAAGTCTATTTAAATAAATAGTTTACAATATTTGATTATTTACAGAAGCTTTTGTTCACTTGCTTATCAGCTTATTATAGAGTATTGCATACAAAAATTGCATGCTCATGTGTATCCTTCAGGATAAGCAGGCGTCAAACACAACTTGACAATAATAAATGGTGTTAGATAAATTGCATTTGATTATCATATTATCACTTTGACCAGACAAGGATTAACTGTCATTGATGTGTTAGCATTTTTAATGACTTTTAATTTGATGTGTGTAATGTTGAAATAAATGTCAAGTGTTGCTATTTGCATTCATGGTAAGGAGTGAGATTTAGGTTACTTGAGCATAGTTTCGCAACCATAATTTTGTCTGGGGGTTCAAATAACAACTTCTCCAATCGATTTTCCTTAATATGTCAAATTTTTAATTATTTTACGACTGGGCACAGGTTTTTATAATACGAGATTTTTGCGAGGTAAATTTGATAAAACATTTTCTGTTGATATGGCAAATTTTGTTTTTTATTTATTCAAATTGACTAAATTTTAGTATAAACAAATGTATATAGCAGTAAGTTCGGGTAGGCCGAATCTTAAATATGTTACCCACCAATATGAATCAAATATAATAATTTCCTTTGAAAATTCTTCGTCGCAGCAGGTTAAATGATAATATATAGAATTTAAGGGGGTTGATGACAGCTATTCCCCCAAGCAGATCAGTTCAATTAATACGCTTCCCGAAGAAAAAAAAATAAAGATTCTGCCTTTGAAGGCAGAATATTTTGTCAAATAAATAATTTTTATAATTTTTTATAATTTTTAATCGATTCTAACGCTTGTCGGAAAAGTTTGATCTCAAATATTTTCAAAAATTCACAATTTTTTCAGATTGGATTTAGAATTTTTTTCAACAAAATTTAAATGATTTGCACCATTTTATGAATTCTTACTCTGTTTTTAACCTATTTGAAACAAAAAATATAAAAATTACCCATTAAAAGTATGAAAAAAGCACCTTTTAAAAAATTGCATGAAAAGAATTTCCTGGGTAGTTAAAATAAAGAACATCATTGGGAGTGCATCCTCTGGAAGAGCTTTTAAAGTTGTGAATTTGGAAGAACTTCCAAAATTTTTTGCTAGGTATTTAAATGATTACGAGAAGTAAAATCTGGAAATTTTACTTTCAATTTCATGCGATTTTCATGTTGAGTCCGCCTGCTATACCTACCCTCAATATATGAACCGATAAGAATTGAATCCGATATTGGTTTTTGAGAGTCTAAAATACCAGTATATTTACAATTTCAGGCAAATCGGAGAAAAACTACGGTTTTTAGAGGACAAATGAGATAAATCGGGAGATCGGTCTATATGGGGGCTATACCAAAACATGGGCCGATAAACGCCATATTTGGCTCACCTATTTGTGGTCAGGCAAATCGGGTTACCAGAAGCCTAATATTTGATATGGGGATATCTGTCTATATGGCGGCTATACCAAAACATGGGCCGATAAACGCCTATTTGTGGTCCTGAAATTCATCCAGATTTTCAATTTCAGGTAAATTGGACAAAGACTACGGTTTCTAGAAGACCGCGGAGATAAATCGGGAGATCGGTCTATATGGCGGCTATTCCAAAACATGGACCGATACACACCATATTCAGCACACCTAATTTTGTTCCTTAAATACTTCTAGATTTCCAATTTTAGGCAAATCGGGTTTCTAGAAGCCTAATATTTGATATCTGGATATTGGTCTATATGGGGGCTATACCAAAACATGGGTCGATAAACGCCATATTCGGTTCACCTATTTGTGGTCCTAAAATTCATCCAGATTTTCAATTTCAGGTAAATTGGACAAAGACTACGGTTTCTAGAAGGCCAAGGAGATAAATCGGGAGATCGGTCTATATGCCGGCTATACCAAAACATGAACCGATACATACCATATTAAGCACACCTAATTTTGGTCCTTAAATACTTCCAGATTTCCAATTTCAGGAAAATCGGGTTACCAGAAGCCTAATATTTGATATCGCGATATCGGTCTTTGTGGGGGCTATACCAAAACATAGGCCGTTAAAGACCATATTCCGCTCACCTATTTGTGGTTCTAAAATTCATCCAGATTTTCGGTTTCTATGTATCAAAACCTGGACCAATATAGCCCATCTTCGAACTTGACCTGCCTGCAAACAAAAAAAGAATTTGTACCATATTTCAAGATAATAGCGTCATTATTGAGGGCTGTAGCGTGATGACAACAGACAGGCGGACGGATATGGTTATATCGTCTTAGAATTTTCCCTGATCAAATATATATATATATATATATATATATATATATATATATATATATATATATATATATATATATATATATATATATATATATATATATATATATATATATATATATATATATATATATATATATATATATATATATATATATTTGGCTTGCGGAGCCTCAGAGAGAAGCAAATTTCATCCGATCCGGCTGAAATTTGGTACGTGGCGTGAGTATATGGTCTATAACAACCATGAAAAAATTGGTCCATATCGGTCTTCAATTATATATAGCCCCCATATAAACCGATCCCTAGATTTGACCTCCGGAGCCTCTTGGAGGAGCAAATTTCATCCGATTCGGTTGAAATTCAGTACATTAAATATGTTAGTATAGGGTCTCCAACAACCATAATCCTGTTAAAATTTGGTACTCATCACGCAAAAATTTATCTATATCGGTTTATAGTTATATATCGATGTGCTCATTCCAGAGTCCGCTAAGTCGACTTCGCATTTTTTTGATGGAGTTCGTTGTTTTTTATTCAACCGAGCAAAAACTCTCATTACCCGGTAATCTTGTAGGTAAGCCTATTTAAAAATTAATAACCACTTATTATTTGGCATCGCTTCGGATTACATTTACATACGCATGTCCTAGGAGGAAAGTACTTCTCCCCAGGCATACTTTCGCCCATAAAATAAGTAGTGCATTTAAAGCATATAATCACCTAATATGTAATGACTTATTCGTAGATACACCAAAGCTTGCAAAATAGCCACTTATTGTCTCAGGCAACCAAATCTCGAAAATATTGATTTCTATCGCCGATTACAATGGATCAAAATATGGCGAGTGGTGCTGTAATAGGAGAACTACTTGAACAAAAGCGAATATTGTATAAATAAACAAAAATTCTAATAAATAATCTAAATAAAATTACACTCAAATTAATTTCACACTTAAAATAGAAATAAATGTAGGTTGTTTAAGGTAGTTGGATTCGTGAATTACGATACAATATATCAAATAGCCAATTCACATAAGGTTCGAAATCTACTAAAAGTGGATTTTAAGTCTCTTTTTTATAAGGCAAATGGCATTTGAAATTTAGTTTAAGCGCAATTTGGAAGTGAAATGTCAATGAGGTACACACAAAAAAATATCAATTAATTTGATTGTCAATACAATTAAAATTATGTTTAAATTTGAGCTAACAACGTAATTTGTAAATACAATTACGATTTTAGTCACTTTAGCAACTAGTTTTGTTATATCAACAAACATTTTGTTATATCAACAAAAATTTTGTTGAACTTAAAAATTTTCTGTAACAAAAATTCATTGTTAGCTCAAAAATTATAATATTATCTTGTGTGTATAAGAAAGCATTTATTCAAAACATAATATGATAATGTCATTAAACACAATTATTATGAAATATTTGTGATAAAAAATTCTTAACGGAAGAATCTTCAGAATTACCGTTCTTCTTTTTGATTTTTTATGTAAGTGCTCGATTATGTGAATAATTATATTAACTACAACTGAGAATAACAATTCGAAAATTACCGAGAAGTATTTAGTTTTGTCATTACAAGTTAGTGATTATAACTCGCCGCAATGTAATGCAACGTGTAATGACAGATTTACTCCAGGTAATGTCAATTGTAATGAGATGTGGTTACCTAGTTTTTGCTGGGAAGTAATTCGATTGTGGATGACAGTCTTTTGTAGAAGTTTCTACACAATCCATGGTGGAGGGTACATAAGATTTGGTCTGGCCCAACCCACGGTCGTATACCATATACTTGTATTAATATTGAGGTTTTTCTTCTTGTTGTGTTAGTTGGAGTAGCCTCTGTTTTGTTTGTTTGTGTTGCGCATGTTTTGGTATTTGGCTGTTAATAAGATGGCATGGAGAATATAGTTTGGAAGTCATTGGAAGAGTATTAAACGCAATGAGAATAATAGAATTACTGTTTGAATGCATATGTTGATGAGGGGACTGTGGGTTAGGTGTTAAAACGATCAGTTTATTAAGTGATCATTTTGCAAAGTAAGGAATAATTGATATTGCAATAGCAATATTATATAGGGATACTGAGAGCAGCTGTTTGACAAGTATTTTTAGGGTTATTGGTCATTGAGGAGTGTCCTTCCAGGGCTCATCCTATAATGGGGACTATCAAAAGGTGACATTGATTAGTAAACTGTTATTAATATATATTTTGAGGTCAACCTTATTTTCTTTAAGTTCCAACTATTTCTGAGTTAACTCTCAAAATCTTCAATCCAAAATGCAATTATTTATTCCATATTTTCTTTAAGAAATTCAATATTAACTTGGTGAAGTTTCCATAGTCCCTTTCATGTTACCATTTGCATGTTTAAAAGCCATATTCAGAAAAACTTTTGTATAAAACAAAAAAAATGTTTAATAATATTTTTATTAGCAAATGTCATCGGTAGTTCTTTTGTCATTAATTAACCGTCCCATTTTAAACTTTTGGTCTTTATTTAATCCCCATCCATATTAAACGCAATACCCCACAAAAAAAAACATATTGCCTTAAAATTGGCTAAAAACGTTAGTTTGCATGTTTAATTGCAATAAATTTTTTAACATGGACTTTCTCCCCACTACTCACAATTCATGATATTATTCGAACTTTCGAAAAAAAAGTGTAAAAATAAAAATCTTGATTTAGAACAAGTGACATATTTCGTGGCCACATCTCCGATTAAGAAATACGATGGGGCATTAACATATCGGGGAATTAAGTTACATATGAAAACAGGTCGTTTTGCTCAAATTACATTTGATTTGTGTGATTCGTAATGGTGGCAATTCTAAATGTAAACGGAAACATGAAATGCGATAAAAGCAATGAACAAATTTCGAAATTTTTGACATTTAGAAAAATATAGCAAATTTTTGCGGTAAATGAATAAAATTCAATTATCAAAAACTAAAATGTCCCCATTCTGGATAAGGACCGTCAACAAATTTAACAAGAAAAAAGTATATACGACCGTAAGTTCGGCCAGGCCGAATCTTATGTACCCTCCACCATGGATTGTGTAGAAACTTCTACTAAAGACTGTCAACCACAATCGAATTACTTGGGTTGTGCTAATACTTGCCCCGATGGCGAGGCAGCTTAAAATTCCATAACATCGTCTTTTAAATTGGAAATTAGTCCACACGGGGTATATATTAGGCAAAAACAACTATATACGGCCAGGCTGAATCTTATGTACCCTCCACCATGGATTGCGTAGAAACTTCTACGAAAGACTGTCATTGACAATCGAATTACTTGGGTTGTGGTATCTTAAAACTTCTTAACATCGTTTTCTAAATTGTGAGTTAGTCCACACGTGGTATATATTAGACAAAAAAGTTAGGTATAGGTAAGTCTACAAATAATTACGAATGGACTTTTTGCACGATACATAGACAGCCAGAATTGAAATATGGGGGTCGCTTTTATGGGGGCTATGTAAAATTATGAACTTGATATGGACCAATTTTTGTGTGATTGGGGATCGATTTATCCGAGGGCTATATATAACTCTAGACCGATATGGACCTAGTTAGGCATGGTTGTTAACGGCCATATACTAGCACAATGTACCAAATTTCAACTGACTCGTATGAAATTTGCTCCTCCAAGAGGCTCCAAAACCAAATCTCGGGATCGGTTTATATGATGGCTATATATAATTATGGTCTGATATGGAACACTTTTGGCATGGTTGTTAAATGTCATAGACTACCACCACGTACCAAATTTCAACCAGATCGGATGAATTTTGCTTCTCCAAAAGGCACCGGAGGTTAAATCTGGGGATCGGTTTAAATGGGAGCTATATATAATTATGGACTAATATGAACCAATTCCAGCATGGTTGTTGGATACCATATACTAACATCACCTACCAAATTTCAACCGAATCGGATGAATTTTGCTCTTCCAAGGGGCTCCGGAGGTCAAATCTGGGGATCGATTTATATGGGGGCTATATATAATTATGGACCGATTTCGACCAATTTTTGTATTCGTGTTTGAGGCCATATATTAACACCATATACCAAATTTCAGCCGTATACCAAATTTCAACTGAATCAGAAGAATTTTGGTCTTCCAAGAGGCTCCGGAGGTCAAATCTGGTGATCGGTTTATAGGGGGCTATATATAATTATGGACCGATGTGGACCAATTTTTGCATGGTCATTAGAGACCATATACTAACACCATGTACCAAATTTCAGCCGGATCGGATGAAATTTGCTTCTCTTAGAGGCTCCGCAAGCCAAATCGGGGGATCGATTTGGCTTGCAAGCCAAATTTCAGCCGGAGCGGATGAAATTTGGTTCTCTTAGAGGATCCGCAAGCCAAATTTGGGGGTCCGTTTATATGGGGGCTATACGTAAAAGCGGACCGATATGGCTCATGTGCAATACCATCCGACGTACATCAATAACAACTAATTGTGCCAAGTTTCAAGTCGACACCTTGTTTCGTTCGGATGTTAGCGTGATTTCAACAGACGGACGGACGGACATGTTTAGATCTACTCAGAATTTCACCACGACCCAGAATATATATACTCTATGGGGTCTTAGAGCAATATTTCGATGTGTTACAAACGGAATGACAAAGATAATATACCCCCATCCTATGGTGGAGGGTAAAAAAAGGCAGATTAAAAACCTATATAATTTAGTCCTTGAACGGTATGAATTTTCACGCGGTAAAAGAGAGGCAGAAGTGAAATATGGGAGTCAGTTTAAATGGAGCTACAATGGTTAGCATGCTCGTCTTGCATACAAAAGGTCGTGGGTTCGATTCCCTTGTCATTGAGCTTAACATGGAATCAGGCAGCACTCAGTGATAGGAGAGATGTTCACCAATGTGGTATCACAATGGACTGAATAGTCTAAGTGAGCCGGATACATCGGGCTGCCACCTAACCTAATCTACATACAATCATGAACACATATGGTCCAATTTGTGTGTGATTAGTACCAAATTTTAGCAAGATGAAATGAAATTTTCTGATCCACGGAGAAGTAAAAACTACTAGTAAAGTAACTATGGACCGCTTTTGGAATGGTTGTTCGCGTCCATGTATTAACATAACGTACCAAATTTCAGGCGAATCGGATGATATTTGCGACTACAAGAAATTTGCTTTTCAAGGGGCTCCCGAGGTATTATCTGGGGATCGGTTTATTTGGGGACTAACATATTTATAATTATAGGCCGATACGTACCAAATTTTGCTTGGTTTTTAGAGACCATATACTAATATAACGTACAAAAATGTTAACCGAATCGGACGAATTTCGATCCTCCAATAGACTCCGGAGGTCAAATCTGGGGAACGCTTTTCATGGGGGCTATATATAATTATGGACCTGTATGGACCAATTTTAGCATAAATGTTAGAGATCATATACTATCACCACGTACTAAATTTCAAACGGATCGGATGAATTTTGCTCCTCCAAGAGAATCCGCAAGCAAAACCTGGGAATTGGTTTATAAGGGTTGTATATGTAATTGTGGACCGATATGAACCAATTTTTGCATTGGTTTTAGAGACCATATAACATACTAACATCACATACCGATTTTCAACCAGATCTAATGAAATTTTCTCCTCCGAGAGAATCCGCAAGCAAAATCTGGGGGTCGGTTTAAAAGGGGGCTCTACGTAAACGTAGTTCGATAGGGTCCATTTGCAATACCAAATTTCAAGTCGATACCTTGTTTCTTTCGGAAGTTTGCTTAATTTCCACAGACGGACGGATAGACGTACCCAGAATATATATACTTTATGGGTCTTGGACCAGTATTTCGATGTGTTACAAACGGAACGACAAATTTAATATACCCCCCCATCTATGGTGGAGCGTATAACAAAATCAAATATTTTGTTGAAGCTTAAATTTTGTTATTTCTGATATGTTGCGAAAAATTTTCGGTAAATGGATAATATTCAGATATCAAATATCAGACAAGGTGTCCCCACTGCGGATAAGCATCGTCCATGTTTAGTTAAGAATGTCTAGGGAATTTCTCCTGCTTCTGGGAATATCTATATTTACCTCCAAATTTAAGAAAAGGCCACTGAGTTTCATGAGCAAAAGTGGTTCTATGTGAAAATTAAAATTTTGTCAATATTTCCAGGGGTCCCCTTCTCTGGCCATATATTCAAAACTTATTATTCTATAATGCAGGGCGAATTATAGGTATTGTAACCAACTTTTCGACAAACATTTCGGCCACTGGCCATGGATATACCAACAGCACCATCGCACCCAACAATCGTCAACAAAAAGTGGTTTAAAAAGGGAGATTCCTCGCTTCATTTTTATCAAAATCTCCGGATCTCAATCCGTTGGACTTTTTCGCCTCGGATAAAGTTCGATCATCTCAAGACAAATTACTGCAGAGTCACTTTCGTACATAGTTTGGTGGTTTTGACAGTCGTTTGAAGACCATAATAATAAACCTATTATCCTACTAGTTTTTCTTTTATTCCATATTTACTAATACATGGTGGCTGATATGTATATCAATAAACTTCTATTTGCGACTATTTCCAAACCGATTGTCTGACAGCTGCCACATTTATTCCACCGTACAAAAATATTTTGATTTACTGGCATTCAGAAATAAAGTCGTTCGTGATGAACTCTAAGCGTAACAGTGTGATTGCTTTATATTTGGCTCGAAAACCACAAGAGAATATTGTGTGAGCCCTCCAGCATTAATTGTTCCCGTGTCCAAAACGTGGACGTAAAAACGTTAACAACACCGGGCCTGATCCGAAAAGTGAAGTCAAGATTTTATCGCATTATGATCAGCTCCAGAGCTGATCATAATGCGAGAACGCTTGCAACATATATTGAGAAATTAGGTTGGACTAAAGCAAAGATCCAAAAAGTGCTCACAAAAGCACTAAATAAAGTAAGACTGGAAAGAGCCTAGAAGTCGTTTCTCTTGCATGAACGTGGCCATTTATCGAATTTGGTTTTCTACGGTGACAAACCATTCCAAAATTGAGCAACGAAAAAAATGTCAGATGAAAATTTACACCTTCGATTGACCGCCAGAACTTAAGTTCCTCTGATGGTAACGATTCAGGCGCCTTAACGGCCGATGGTCGCGTGGACGAAATAAATGTCGACAAATGTCCAAAAAAGTTACTAAGCACAGTATTGAAAACCTGGACAGACAAACATTCCGGCCGCAGATCACGGACATTCCAATTAATTTCCCTACTAAGAACTTCAGTTCTAAACTGTTTCCATTGAGAATTTCAGGTCTACCCTTTCTACTGCAATTCTCCCACTGAGACCATTGGGCCTACAGTTATCCTACTAAAACCTTCGGGCCTATAGTTTCCCCACTATGACTTTCTGGACTAAAGATTTTCCACGTAGATTTTCATACCTACAGTTTTCCCACTGAGAACTACGAGTCTAAAGTTCCCCCACATAGGCCTAGTGCTACCTCATACGGGGGCATCAAACATTGCCATACTCAAACTATCGTGCCTGCAGATCATCTACTGAGATCCGCGGGTTTATAGTTACCACACTGAAATCTTCGGGTCTATAGTTCCTTCACGGAAACTTTAGGACATACTGTGTCTGCACAACCCTATCGATACCTTGAAGACTACAATTACGGCCTGTTTCTGTATGTCGATCGACTGAAATGGAAACAAACAGCTGAATTTACAACCAAAAATCAGCTGTTTCTAGGCATTTCAGTCGATCGATAGAGCTCGATCGACATACAGAAACAGGCTGTTAGACTCTGGGATGTAAAGTTCCCGTATTGAAATGTTCACGTATATAGATTCCCTACTGAGACCTATGTGCCTTTACTACCCCCACTGAGAACTTCAGCACTATCCTACTCTGGAACTTTCCTGCCTACTGTTCTGTCCTCTCTATACATTTCACACCAGTTTATCTATGTCCATATATCACATATTAAATATATATTTTTTTTTATAAAAAAAAAAAACAAACAAAATATTTCAATATTTAAAAACATCTATTCAGTCTTCTCATCGGATGCAGGCTTTTCGGGCGATTTAGTTGAAGGTATTTCACGTGAGTCGTCAACATAAAAATCACCACGCCATCTATGAGTCCTAGTTAGCCAAATACCCAAGAGAATCATAATAATTCCCAATGATAAGAAAAATATACCAATATAAAAGCCTATATCGGGCAGACGGATGACCAACTATAAAGAAAAAAATAAAAAAAAAAAATAAAATTATTTAAACAAAATAAATAAATGAAATAATAATAAAAATAGAAAAAAAAATTTTAAATTATAATAAACAAGTATATAAAGCAGTATGTTCGGCCGGGCCGAATTTTAAATACCCACCACCATTAATCAAATATTATAGTTTCCTGTGAAAATGTCAGGGGGATTTGATGACAAGCAGATCAGTTCAACCAGTACACTTCCCTAAGATAAATTCAAAGATTTTACCTATGAAGACTACATCAGATTCTGGATTTCTAAGAACCATATTTGTTTGAGTTTTAGAGGAATCATAAACATCGTGTGCAAGTGTGCAAGAAAACGATGAAATAACGCCTTGATTTAAAATCTAACATCTGTAGATTTTTACCCCCATTATTTAAATGATTACCAGAAGTAAAATCTGGAAACTATAATTCAGTTTCAAGCAATTTTCATTATCAATGCATGGACATGGACCGATATTCACTATTTTCAGCACACCTCTTTATGTTCCTAAAATACTTCTAGATTTAAAATTTCATGCAAATTTGAAAAAAAAACTATGGTTTCTAAAAGCCCAAGAAGTAAAATCGGGAGATCGGTCTATTTGGGAGATAAACCAAAACATGGACCACTACACGCCATTTTCGGCTCTCATATTTAAGGTCCTAAAATAACTCTAGATTTCTCATTTCAGGCAAATTAGATAAAAACTACGGATTCTAGAAGCCTAAAAAATAAAATCATTTCTTGCACAGCTATTTATATTCCTAAAAACCTCCAGATTTTCGATTTCAGTGGACAACAATTACGGTACTAGAAGCCCAAAAATTAATATCGGGAAATCGGTCTATCTGATGGCTATATCAAAACATGCATCTATACTCACCATTTTCGGCATACCTTTTTATAGTCCTAAAATACCTCTAGATTTCCAATTTGAGGCAAGTTGGATAAAAACTACGGTTTCTATAAGCCTAAGAATAAAATCTGGAGATCGGTCTATATGGGGGCTATATAAAAACATGGTCCGATACTCATCATTTTCAGCACACCTCTTTAGGGTTTTAAAATACCTCTTGATTTCTAATTTCAGGCAAATTGGATAAAAACTACAGATTTTAGACGCCCAAGAAGTAAAAACTGGAGATCGGTCTATATGGGGGCTATACCAAAACATGGACCGATACTCGCCATTTTCGGCACATCTCTTTATTGTTCTAAAATACCTCTAGATTTCCAATTTCAGGCAAATTGGATAGAAACTACGGATTCTATAAGCCCAAGACCCCATATCGGGAGATCGGTCTATATGGGGGATATACCAAAACCTGGACCGATACTCACCATTTTTATGGTCCTAAAATACCTCTAGATTTCAAATTTCAACCAAATTGGATAATAACTACGGATTCTAGAAGCCCAGAAGTAAAATCGGGAAATCGGTCTATATGGGGGCTATACCTAAACATCAACCGATAGTCACCATTTTGGGCACACCTCTTTATGGTGCTCAAATACCTCTAGATTTCCAATTTCAGGCGAATTGGATAGAAACTATCGATTCTAGAAGCCCTAGAAACATAATCGGGAGATCGGTCTATATGGGGGCTATACCAAAACATGGACCGATACTCACCATTTTTGACACACCTCTTTGTGGTCATAAAATACCTCTATATTTCCAATATCAGGCAAATTGGATAAAAGCTAAGGTTTTTATAAGCCCAAGACCCCAAATCGGGAGGTCGCTTTATATGGGGGCTATATCAAAACTTGGACCGATATAGCCCATCTTCGAACTTGATCTGCCTTCAGACAAAAGACGAGTTTGTGCGAAATTTCGGCACGATTGCTTTATTATTGAAGACTGTAGCCTGATTACAACAGACAGACACCCAGACAGACAGACGGACAGATTGACATGGCTATATCGTCTTAGAATTTCTCCCTGATCAAGAATATATATACTTTATATAGTCGGAAATCGATATTTCGATGTGTTAGAAACGGAATGACAAACTTATTATACCCCCGTCTCCATTCTATGGTGGTGGGTATAAAAAGGAATAAAGTAAATTAGTTTAAATATTTGGTTTCATTTGTATATTTTGAGTCTCAAATAGAATGCATATTTAAATTATTATTTTATTTAGACTAAATTAATTTAAAATTAAATAAGTTTGGTTTGTCATAATTAAATTCAAAAATTGATTCCTTCGATTTTTCGTGTATCAGTAGAATGTATCACGTTTGAAAATATTTTTTTATTTATATTAAATTAATTTAAAATGAACTAATTTTAATTTTTTTAAACTTCAATGAAATTCATAAATTCAATCATTCATTAAATTATATTAATTTAAATAAATGGTTTTATTCGATCATTTTATATATCAAATAGGATGCATCAAGTTTGATAATTATTATACCCACCACCATAGGATGGGGGGTATATTAACTTTGTCATTCCGTTTGTAACACATCGAAATATTGCTCTAAGACCCCATAACGTATATATATTCTGGGTCGTGGTGAAATTCTGAGTCGATCTGAGCATGTCCGTCCGTCCGTCCGTCCGTCCGTCCGTCTGTTGAAATCACGCTAACTTCCGAACGAAACAACCTATCGACTTGAAACTTGGCACAAGTAGTTGTTATTGATGTAGGTCGGATGGTATTGCAAATGGGCCATATCGGTACACTTTTACGTATAGCCCCAATATAAACGGACCCCAAAATTTGGCTTGCGAGGCCTCTAAGAGAAGCAAATTTCATCTGATCCGGCTGAAATTTGGCATATGGTGTTAGTATATGGTCTCTAACAACCATGCAAAAATTGGTCCACATCGGTCCATAATTATATATAGCCCCCATATAAACCGATCCCCCGATTTGGCTTGCGAGGCCCCTAAGAGAAGCAAATTTCATCCGATCCGGCTGAAATTTGGTACATGGTGTCAGTATATGGTCTCTAACAACCATGCAAAAATTGGTCCACATCGGTCCATAATTATATATAGCCCCCATATAAACCGATCCCCCGATTTGGCTTGCGAGGCCTCTAAGAGAAGCAAATTTCATCCGATCCGGCTGAAATTTGGTACATGGTGTTAGTATATGGTCTCTAACAACCATGCAAAAATTGGTCGACATCGGTCCATAATTATATATAGCCCCCATATAAACCGATCCCCCGATTTGGCTTGCGAGGCCGCTAAGAGAAGCAATTTTCATCCCATCCGGCTGAAATTTTGTACGTTATGTTAGTATATGGTCTATAAAAACCATGCAAAAATTGGTCCACATCGGTTCATAATTATATATAACCCCCATATAAACCGATCACCAGATTTGACCTCCGGAACCTATTGGAAGACCAAAATTCATCTGATTCAGTTGAAATTTAATATGTGGTGTTAATATATGGCCTCAAACTCCCATGCAAAAATTGGTCGATATCGGTCCATAATTATATATAGGCCCCATATAAACCGATCCCCAGATTTGACCTCCAGAGCCCCTTGGAAGAGCAAAATTCTTGCCATTCGGTTGAAATTTGGTACGTGATGTTAGTATATGGTATCCAACAACCATGCAGGAATTGGTTCCTATCAGTCCATAATTATATATAACTCCCATATAAACCGATCCCCAGATTTGACCTCCGGTGCCTTTTGGAGAAGCAAAATTCATCCGATCAGCTTGAAATTTGGTACGTGGTGGTAGTATATGATATTTAACAACCATGCCAAAAGTGGTCCATATCAGTCCATAATTGTACATAGCCCCATATAAACCGATCCCGAGATTTGGTTTTGGAACCTCTTGGAGGAGCAAATTTCATCCGAGTGAGTTGAAATTTGGTACATTGTGCTAGTATATGGTCGTTAACAACCATGCCTAACTAGGTCCATATCGGTCTATAGTTATATATGGCACTCAGATAAATCGATCCCCAATCACACAAAAATTGGTCCATATCAAGTTCATAATTGTATATAGGCCCCGTATAAGCGACCCCCATATTTAAATTCTTGCTCTCTACGTACAAAAAGTCCATATCGATTCGTTATTATTTGTAGACTTAACTATACATAACTTTTTTGTCTAATATATACCATGTATGGACTAAATCACAGACTTTCGTAGTTTCTACGCAATCCATGGTGGTGGGTACATAAGATTCGGCCTGGCCGAACTTGCGGCCGTATGTACTTGTTTTCTATTTAAATTAAATAATTTAAAATGGACTAATTTTTCATTTTATTTTTTTATCTTAATCTTATCTTAAATTAAAAAATTGTTCCATTCATTCACTAAATAAAATTAACTTAAATAATTTTATTCGATATTTTAGTGTATCAAATAGAATATATCAAGTAAAACAAAAACAAAACAAAAATTAATTATTTTTAAATTTTATTTTTCTACGTTATTTAAATTCAAAAGTTATTTAAATCAGTAATATAAATTAATGTAAATAATTAGTTTTATTCGATCTTATTATATATCACACAGAATATATCACGCTTGAAAATTAGTTTTTGTTTAAATTAAATTAATTTAAAGTGAATTCATTTTAGATTTTAATTGTTTGTACCATAATTCATAAAATATTCATTATATTAAATTAATTTAATTTAAATAATTGGTTTTAGCAAATCTTAACTTTTATATATAAAAAATAATGCATTAAGCTTGAAATTATTTTCTGTTTAAATTAAATCAATGTATAATTAATTAATTTTACATTTTAATTTATTTTGTATTAAATTTAAAAATTGAGTCATTCATTCAATAATTTAAAATAACTGAAATAATTTTATTCGATATTTTCGTGTATAAAATAAAAAGTATCAAGCTTGAAAACTCTTTTGTATATAACATATATTATGTAAAATAAAATTATTATTTTTAAAATTTAGTTTTCTACGTTATTTAAATTCAAAAATTTATTCTTTTAAATTAATTTTAATAATTAGTTTTATTCGATCTTATTATATGTCAAGTAGAATATACCACGCTTGAAAATTATTTTTTATTAAATTAAATTCATTCAAAATTAAATAATTTAAGATTTTAATTTTTGTACCTTAACTAAATTCATAAATTCAACCATTTATTTAATTAAGTTAATTTAAGTAGTTGTTTTCATTCGATTTTTTTTTTTTTTTGTATCAAATAGAATGTATCAAGCTTGAAAATTATTTTCTATTTAAATTAAATAGATTTAAAATTAACTTATTTTGGATTTTAATTTTTGTACCCTTATTAAACTCAAAAATTAATTTATTAATTAAAGTAAATTAATTTAAATAATTAGTTTTTGCCATGTTTTATGTATCAAATAGAATGCATTAAGATTGAAAATGAATTTCTATTTAAATTAATTTAAAATTAACTCATTTTAGATTTTAGCTTTTCATTTTTTTTACTTTAATTCAAAAATTCATTTCTATTTAAATTAAATTAATTTAAAAAATTGGATTTGATATTTTATCAAACAAAATGTATTTTTAAATTAAACTCTCTCCAAATCAAATGAATTTAAAATGATATAATTTCGATTTTCAATTTACCTTAATTAAGTCCAAAAACTCATCGGTAATATCTGCCTCCAAGTTTATTCCCAACATGGGAGCATAAAATTTATTACCAACTTCCCGATAAAGACTAAAAATAAAAAAGGATATTATTGTTAATTAATTTCATTAATTAAATTCCCATGTCTTTCGTACTCCATCATTTCATCCCTTTCCACCAGCAGGCTTAACAACACTTGACCCTTTATCTGCAAAGGTAATCCAAGTTTAGGTTCCATTAACACATGTATACCATGTTTCATGGGATCGGGATTAAGACCTGTGGTAGTTTCTCGATACTCTGGATCGGCCATATAAAAATGTGGATGTGACATATAAGTGGGTGCCCGAAAAGTTACTGGTGAATAATCTATGACACCATTTTTGGGACACTCATTTCCCTTGACACAAAAACATTTGGTATCCGGGGCTATATAGCCACTATCAAAAGTCTGATCGGTTGACTCATAACGTCGCACAGCAACACCTCGATAAGTTTCATTGGTCTTGGCAAATATATTCAAATATCTCAAGGCATCATAAAGAAAAACTGACACAGGATCATCCCAATCTTTGCCAGGGGCCCATAATTCACCGGTACTACCATTAACACGACCACATTCTCCTTCCCAGAAACCGGTATGATTGGAACCATTTAACATTTTTAAATCACCCATTTCTTTAAGGTCTTTCCTGCCTGTGTGCACAGTGAAGCTACCCTCAACATCCCAGGTATTGTTACGGCCATAGAACCAAGCGAAAAAACTCGAATCTATGGGAGCCAAAGGGGAGTGTAGACGCCAGGCCAAATCCAAAATATCATCAAAGAAACCCTCGAAAAGCCACTCATAAGCAGTATGAGTTACAGCCATGGTACCACCTTCACGTTTCAAAGCAAAATTGAAAATTTTACGAAAAATTGGATGCATTTTTCGGGATATTCTTGAGGCAGCCTAGAAAATTAAATGAAGAATCTATGGAATTAAATATTTCGAATTTATTTCGATTTTCCTTACCACTGATGGTAAATGTGGTGATGTTATTGTATCTTCCAAAGTTCCATTAGATCTGTCCGGATCAAATGTCCAAGTCCTTAGACCATAATAAGTCACTGTATTATTCTCATAATCCCATTGAAAATCTTGCTTAACTTTGTAGTCTTTGAAGGCATAGGGTCCATGTTCCTCAAAATTTGGCTTAACATTTGGATTGTTTACCTCTTCAGGATTGGTCCAATTGTAGAGATAGAAATTCATATATATAGGCAGTGGAGTTTCCACCCATCGATTAAAAATAAAAGAATTTGGAGCCAAAGGCAGCATCTAAAGAAAGTAAATGAATCTTTTTAAATAAGCAAACCTGCTCATTAGATTACAAAAATTAAACCCAAAAAAACAATTAAGAATTGCAGCCTGATAGAAGCTTATACAGGGTGACTAATATGTATATAACCAATTTTTGGTTGCAATCATTTCCAAACCGCTTGTCTGACACCTAACAGATTTAGCACGCCGAGAAGGAATATGATTATCCCAAACCTATTTGAAGCGCACCCAAACCTATTTCAGAAATGATACAAAAAATAGAGGTTAGATTTGATCGAAATCAAAATTGCTGCTGAGCTGAACAGATATCGCGAGAATGGATGCCCCTCATACCAAAGCCATTGATTATTACAATTTTTCATACGAGCTTATTGAACATGAAGATGAATGAATTGGCATTATTAAGTTAGTGGAAGGAAAAATTCTAGATACCAAACTACACAAACCTGGCTATACATGCTTCATCGAGGGCTAATACGAATTTCCATTGCCTTCTGCTTTGATGCGGCGGGGAGATGATTCAATTTGAATCTTATATGCTAACTTCCTATTGGACTTCCATTGAAGTTTAAAAAATGCCAGAGCTCACAGTTGCCCAAAAAAGTTAGACTGGAAAAGCCAGGCAATAGCTTCGCTTATATGGAAGTGACCAGTTGGTTTCTTCTATGAGGAGCCATTCCAAATTGAGAAGTTTGTGAACAAACGAAATGACCGTGTTTACTTGTCAAAAACTTCGGTTGAAAATTGATACCCTCGAGTGTTGTAGGGAAAATGTGAAACCTTGGTAGGACAAACATTTTGGCTACAAACCATGGATATTGCGCCAGGACTTATCACCATGGCTTAAAAGGGAGGTTCCTCAGTCCATTTCCATCCCACAATGGCCACCAAAATCTTCGGTTCTCAATCCTTTGGACTTGAGCGCCTGAGGCATTTTGGAGAGTAAGGTTGGCAATGAAAAATACCATAGCGTCGATCATCTCAAGACGGCGGAGACAATTTCGTGCAGCCGGCCGTTTGATTTTTTGCACATATGGTTAGTACTATAGGAGATTAGAGCAAGCCAACTTTGAGTAAGATCGGTTAACAAATAAGGGTTTTAAGCCCTATATCTATGGGAGCTATATAAATCTGAACCGATTTCGATGAAATTTTGTACACATTAGATTACGTTGTGCCAAATGTGACGACGATGGGTTAGAAAAAAAAGCGGCATGTGACCCCATTTGTCGAAATCGCACGATACATATACATATATGGGACCTAAATCTAATTTTGATCCGATTAAATAGCGTTCGTCCTTGTGTCAAAACAACACCGTGTACCAAATTTCATCAAAATCGGTTAATAAATACGACCGAAATCCTGCGAACACCAAATACATTGACGGAAAGAAGGACACCAAGAGCTAGATCGACTCAAGGGATGATGATATTTGAGTCTAAAACCACTACGTGGTTTAGGGTATAACAATCGCAAAAGTGGGTTAAAAATTTATAAAAATCTTTTTATTTTAAACTTTCCTCATAGCTTATCTTTACAGAATATCTAACATTTTTAGTTATTTCCGTAATTATTTGCTTTTGAGCAATAAAATCTAAAAAAAATTGCGATTTACTATGTTGCATTACATATCGACCACCATGTATGATTCATATGTATTATATTTGTAATGGGACTAAAATATAAGAAGATTATAAATTTCAGGAAACCAATAAATAAAATTTTAAAGCAGCCAGCAGACATTTGTATTGTATTGTACGAGAGGGGTCCAATAAATATTTTGCCTCACCCCCTGACGCAATATTAATTTACTAAATAATAAATTTTAGTAGGTCAGATTAGGTGGCAGCCCGATGTATCGGGCTCACTTAGACTATTCAGTCCATTGTGATACCACAGTGGTGAACTTCTCTCTTATCACTGAGTGCATTGAGCTTAACACCGATTCCATGTTAAGCTCAATGACAAGGGACCTCCTTTTTATAGCCGAGTCCGAACGGCGTTCCACGTTGCAGTATAACCACTTAGAGAAGCTTTGAAATCCTCAGAAATGTCACCACATTACTGAGGTGGGATAATCCACCGCTGAAAAACTCTTCGGTGTTCGGTCGAAGCAGGAATCGAACCGACGACCTTGTGTATGCAAGGCGGGCATTCTAACCATTGCACCATGGTTAGTAAACCAGTATCTTCGAAATTTTAGCTACAGAAGGACACTAGAGAGATACATGTGTTTTTGAGAATGTTCCTCAGGGCCATTCCCCTGAGTCGATGTAACTATGTCCGTCTGTTTGTCTTTTCATCAGTCCGTCTCTCTGTGAAAACATTTTTGTAATCACACCCAGAGAAGTATCTGATAACCCCAAATATGTTTCAAGATCAAAATGTTATTTTTGTCGCAACCATGTTATTTTCTCGAAAATTATGTATTTGCTTTTGGCAACCATGTATATTTTTGCCGAGAAAACAATATTTTTGTGATAAAAATGTTCCATGTTTAAAATTTGACACATATGTATATTTTTACACCCTCCACCATAGGATGGGGTATATTAACTTTGTCATTCCGTTTGTAACACATCGCAATATTGCTCTAAGACCCCATAAAGTATATATATTCTGGGTCGTGGTGAAATTCTGAGTCCGTCCGTCCGTCCGTCTGTTGAAATCACGCTAACTTCCGAACGAAACAAGCTATCGACTTGAAACTTGGTACAAGTAGTTGTTATTGATGTAGGTCGGTATGGTATTGCAAATGGGCCATTTCGGTACGTATAGCCCCCATATAAACGGACCCCCAAATTTGGCTTGCCGATCCTCTAAGAGAAGCAAATTTCATCCGATCCGGCTGAAATTTGGTACATGGTCGTAGTATATGGTCTCTAACAACTATGCAAAAATTAGTCCACATCGGTCCATAATTATATATAGCCCCCCTAAATAAACCGATCCCCAGATTTGGCTTGCGGAGCCTCTAAGAGAAGAAAATTTCATCCGATCCGGTTGAAATTTGGTACATGGTGTTAGTATATGGTCTCTAACAACTACGCAAAAATTGGTCGAAATCGGTCCATAATTATATATAGCCCTATATAAACCGATTCCCAGATTTGACCTTCGGAGCCCCTTGGAAGAACAAAATTCATCCGGTTCGGTTGAAATTTGGTACGTGATGTTAGTATTTGGTATCCAACAACCATGCAGGAATTGGTTCATATCAGTCCATAATTATATATAGCTCCCATATAAACCGATCCCCAGAATTGACCTCCGCTGCCGTTTGGAGAAGCAAAATTCATCCGATCTGGTTGAAATTTGGTACGTGGTGGTAGCATATGAAATTTAACAACCATGCCAAAAGTGTTCCATATCAGACCATAATCATATATAGCCCCCATTTAAACCGATCCCGAGATTTGGTTTTGGAGCCTATTGGAGGAGCAAATTTCATCCGAGTCAGTTGAAATTTGGTACATTGTGCTAGTATATGGCTGTTAACAATCATGCCTGACTAGGTCCATATCGGTCTATAGTTATATATAGCCCTCAGATAAATCGATCCCCAATCACACAAAAATTGTTCCATATCAAGTTCATAATTGTATATAGCCCCCATATAAGCGACCCCCATATTTCAATTCTGGCTCCCTACGTAACGTGCAAAAGTCCATATCAATTCGTAATTATTTGTAGACTTACCTATACATCTTAACCTTTTTGTCTAATATATGCCACGTATGGACTAACTCAGAATTTAGAAAACGATGTTAAGAAGTTTTAAGATACCACAACCCAAGTATTTCGATTGTGGATGACAGTCTCTCGTAGAAGTTTCTACGCAATCCATGGTGGAGGGTACATAAGATTCGGCCTGGCCGATCTTACGGCCGTTTATACTTGTTTTTATACTTGATATGAACTTATTGGTCCTTGAAGTCAGACTTTTACTTTGATTTACTTAAAATTTTGCACAAAGAGTACAAATGTCAGAGCCGTCATGTGTTACGAAGATGATTAAAATCGGTTAAGATTTAGATATACATAGAAAAAAATAACCGTAGTTAAACTAACGCTAAATTAAACTTGTTTCTATTGCAAACAAATTATTTGTTTGTAGTTAAATTTTATTATTTTTTGGGAAATTTTCCACAGTCCAATGAAAATTTCGTTTTTTTAAGTATGTCTCAAACATTTTAACCCTCGGACTGACACATGAGTCTGGCCAGACCTTTTTCGATTCTAATTGTATCTAAAATACATTTATAATATAGCTAGAGACTTGAAACTTCAGGTACCCTTCTAAAATTTTATTACCTATCGATGTGAGAAAAAATCAAGACGGAAAATACGACAGTAATAATGTAATAATATCAACAAAATAGCATATTTTCCATATAAGTACATTAAAATACATAGTGGGTCTGGCCAGGCCTCATGTGTTACGAATGTGACTATCGAAACATGTGTATGACGGAGGGTTAAGAACTAAACGTGAGTATAAAGTTCAATGACCGTACACATAAGTTCAATATGAACTAAAGCAAATTAAAATTTTCATACGATTCCCAAAAATAGTAAAAATGAACTACTGTATGTTTAAAATGGTCATGATTTGGCGCCAACGATTTTCTTCTTTAATTTTAGTTAATTTTTTCTTCATTAAATTTTCCTGGTTTTAACAACGCTTTGTGGAAATCTCAAAATGTGGAATAAACTTTAGTTCAATTTTCGTACGAGTTAGTTTATTCTTCCTATAAAACAGTTTACTTTTTTTTCGGTGTAGCTCCCATACATATCTTTCGCTCTTATGACCACAGAGGCCAAATTTTTACTACGATTTTCATGAAATTTAGCACGTATAGTAGAATTGACTACGATCAAGTTGGTTGAAGTCCGTTCGTTTTTAACCGTAGCTCTCATATACAAAACTATGATTTGGTTAACAATTGTTCGATGTGCAAAAATATCGATTCGCCAAATGTTTGAGCGCGATTGATTGTGCGAATGGTGGTGGTCCCTTTTTTTTGGGATTAACAAAATGTGATTCATATACATTAACAGGAAACGGATATCATCTCAAACATGTTCCGAGATCATATTATTATTTTGGACGTTAATACAACATGGTTGAGGAAAACATGTTACATGTTCCCCTTCAAAAATAATATAATGGTCTTGAATACTGGGTTAGGTGATCATATCTTCTCTGCGTATCCCACGCCGAGAAGTTCTCGCATGTTGCCGCCCGAGTTTTGCTTTTTCTTGCTTGTTTCAATAGATGCCCTACGGGAAATGGATCAATCACAGGACCGGTACAGAACTAGTCCTTGGTGTGCATGGACCAGTCCTAGTTCTGGTCAAGACGTATGGAAGGGACCGGTCACTTTAATATGGGTTTGTCATTGACGGGGTAAATTTACACTTTAGGGCACGTCTTGGATTCGTTCCTTAGGACACGTCCTGGGACATTTTAGTAGTAGCACTCCATAGACAGATCCTCATGAACCAGTCTCTGACAAACTCTTAGGAATCTGTTTCAGTTTGGTTATCCGAATCGCACCAGAAATGAAAAACTTTTGAAATATATTGAACAATTTGTTATTTTGGTAATTCTACTTCACTAAATGTGTACAGTAATCCCTCGATTTACGTCGTCTCGGTTTACGTTGTTTCGATTTACGTCCTCAAATTTTTTGTTCCTTCAAACTTCGATTTACGACGCCATTCGATTTACGTCGTCGACTTTTTTGCCCACATTATAAAAAACGCCTTCCATAAGTACAATAAGTATCAACGATGATGACATCGAAACATTTTTTTTCTGAAATTCTTACTGAATTGCCTTTATTTTTGAAGATTTTTTATTATGTGCACACACATACATACATAAATGGACTTAGGAATAAGTATGAGCAATTTTTAATTCGGCTTACGTCGTTTCGATTAACGTCGTCAAATTCCGGAACCAATCACGACGTAAATCGAGGGATTACTGTAGATCCAATAAGATTTTTATATCAAGCGAGTATGGAAATCATTAAATTATGACTATTTAAAAACTGTGACAAACTGGATCACCGGTACCGGTCCTGTGATAGGTCCGTCAGTGGCAATTTGCACCAATTATCCGTAGGGTGGTTTTTGTATGCATTTATTTTTTTCTATATATTTTTGTTTTGATTTTTTTTTAATCTATTTTATTTTTCAATAATATTTAATTTCCATTCCATTACCGAATTCACTATTTGATCTGACCATTTTGGCCACATTGCTACCAACACAGCTCCCAATATGGTAAAAATGCTACCAATGGTAAACATCCATATCTTTTGTTGCCGCACACTGCAGCAATTGCAACACATTGTCAAAGAATATCACATACACACACACACACTATAATCGATACGATTTCCCTTAATCGTTTTGAGTTATTGACTGCTCGAAAGCTCTTTACAAACTACCAGTATTGCTTTTTTAATAGAATCTATAGACCTTTTTGTTAATTATGTGATATTTATTGGCAATAGTTTTATGTTTTTGTTTTGGATTAGAATGTCTCAAAGTCTATAAATGTTTAATACGAATCGGAAATTAACTGAAACTAGTAGCGTTTGTTTTTTTTTGGCAAAATGACCTACAGCGATTACGATTAATACTGAAGTCTTATCAGGTTTTTACTTTATCTTTATGCTCTCACTTAATGGACATTTTCAGTTATATGCTGTAGAAAAGATTAATGAAATCATTTAGTCACACCGTACTCTAATTTTTGGGGAGTTTATAATCATTTTGATAGATATGACAATGTGCGTACTAGAAATTTGGGGCTATATTTCCTTAGATATATTGACCGACTTAGAATTCGCACTTTACCCATTAACATAAAGATCAGTCTAAAAGGTCTTAGCTCCAGTGGACAATCATACAATTGCAGTACAGATGGATGGAATGATTGTTAGACCACACTGTACAAGAACCCTAAATCTATCAAGTTATGTCAAAATCTTCAAATATGACCAAATTTTTCTGGAAAGATGTTATCGCAGCAAAAAGATCTTTGCCATCCTAAAATCTGAACTTATAGTTAATTCGTATTTGATTTATGACAGGAAAATATCAGATCTTAAAAAGTAAGGAAAGTCTAAAGTCGGGCTGAGCCGACTATATTATACCCTGCACCACTTGTAGATCCACATTTTTGATACCATATCAAATCCGTCAAATGTATTGGGTGTTATATATAAAGATTATATTTCCATATACATATATTTAAATCTGACTCGATCTGGACTAATTTTGTTAGACTTCTGTAGAAAATATTAAAATTTAAATCGGCTAATGCCCTGTGATGGAGCAAAATGTTAGTAAGCAAACAAGTATTTACAGTTCGGCCGGGCCGAATCTTTTTCCTTTCCTTTGAAATTTTAGGAGGGCTTGAGAACTTGAGGACACTTCCCGAAGATAAATTTAAAGATTTCACCTATGAGGACTATATCAGATTCTGGATTTATAAGAACCATTTTTGTTTGAGTTTTAGAGGAACCATTAACATCTCTTGTAAGTGTGCAAGAAAATTATAAAATAACGTCTTGATTTGTAATCTTAAATCTGTAGAAGTAAAATCTGGAAATTTTACATTGAGTTTCAAGCAATTTTCATGATCAGTGCGCTTTCTACACCCTCAAGAAGTGAAGTCGGTCTATATGGAGGCATTACCAAACAATTTTCATGGTCAGTATTTACAATTTCAGGCAAATCAGATAAAAACTACGGTTTCTAGAAACCCAAGGAGTTAAATCGGGAGATCGTTCTTATGGGGGCTATACTAAAATATGGACCGATACTCACCGTTTTCGGCACACCTCTTTATGACCCGAAAATACCTCTAGATTTCCAATTTCAGGCAAATATGATAACAACTTCGGATTCTAGAAGCCCAAGAAGTAAAATCGGGAAATCGGTCTATATGGGGGCTATACCAAAATATAGACCGATACTCACCATTTTCGGCACACCTCTTTATGGTCCTAAAATACCTCTAGAATTCCAATTTCAGACAAATTGGATAAAAACTACGGTTTCTATAAGCCCAAGACCCCAAATCGGGAGGTCGTTTTATATGGGGACCTTACCAAAACATGGACCGATACTCACAATTTTTGGCACACGTATTTGTGTTCCTACAATACCTTTAGATTTCCAATTTCAGGTAAATTGAATAAAAACTGCGGTTTCTATAAGCCCAAGAAGTGAAATCGGGAGATCGGTCTATATGGGGACTATACCAAAATATGGACCGATACTCACAATTTTTGGCACACCTCTTTATGGTCATAAAATACCTCTAGATTTCAAATTTCAGGTAAATTGAATAAAAACTGCGGTTTCTATAAGCCCAAGACCCCAAATCGGGAGGTCGGTTTATATGGGGACTATATCAAAACCTGGACCGATATTGCCCATCTTCGAACTTGACCTGCCTGCAGACAAAAGACGAGTTTGTGCAAATTTTCAGCACGATTGCTTCATTATTGAAGACTGTAGCGTGATTACAACAGACAGACAGACAGCCAGACAGACAGACATACAGACGGACATGGCTATATCGTCTTAAAATTTCTCCCTGATCAAGAATATATATACTTTATTTAGTCGGAAATCGATATTTCGATGTGTTACAAACGGAATGACAAACTTATTATACCCCCGTCACCATTCTATGGTGGTGGGTATAAAAATATGGGAAACATTTAAATCTGAAGCAATTTTTAGGTAACTTTTCAAAAGTGTATCTATGATTTATCGGTCGATAGATACTCGTACGTACTAGAAATGTAGGAAAATTGGAGTCACTTTTACACGTTTTCGTCTTAGCAGTGGCGTTTTTACAAGGAAAATGTTAGTATTTTTGCCAATTTTGCCGAAATCACAAAAACATATACACCCATAGAAAAAACCATGAACGGCGTGGTCATTTCAAAACGATCCGTTCATGAAAGTGAATCAACACACATGTGTTGTCAAACTGAGAACATATGGGGTCAATCTGACAACGTTAAAATGACATCATGCGTTGTCAAAACAACAACCAGCGTTCATGATCTTTTTTTTCCTATTCAACCGTCGAACGGAACGGACGTGTTTTTTTCAATAGCGGATAAACTCATAGTAATAGGTACCTACTACGAATTTCAAGTGTGGTGGGATATTAAGCCACCATGCAGCGAAATTCCAAGTCATCCACTGGGTTGCTAACTTCAGGGCCCAGTGGACGGGTATCGACTGGAGTTATAAATCTGGGCAATGGCCAAGAGTTAGGCCCAATTAGTCGACCTGTAGACGGGTCGACAGGTGGCGACACACTGACAAGTCGAACTTTTTCTAAGGTAACGACATCAAAAGGAGGTAATCCCTCACGAAAGAGATTCAAGGAACGCAGAAATGCTTTGTTTATCCTAAAGAAGTTAGGATCAGTCGACCCAAGCACGCTGTCGGCTAAACAAAGCGATTCCTTAAAATGGGCTCAAGGAATTCTTGAGACTGGAAAAAGGGAACGATCGCCGGATGAGCTGCCATCCTCCAAAAGGGATCAAAGATCGTTTGCCTCAGTTGCTAAAGATAGCCTTGTGATGGCTATCATTAATAAAGGAGCATTGGACGGTATGGTTCCAAAGCAAAAATGGGGGGAAATTGAGAATGCTCTATCTGTCGTCTACTCACAGGTACTGGAAAAGTTTCCCGGCCCAGATCCTCGACACCAAGAGGCTGGTTGGTATCAAGGACGATTTAAGCTAGTCGCATTTGAGGACCAGAGGTCTATAGAATGTTTTAAAGCTGCTCTGATACTAATTGGTGAAGTTTGGGAAGGAGCTGCTCTAGAGTTAGTCGAGAAGAAAGACATACCGGCTAGACCTAGAGCACATGCCTGGATACCTGCAAACCCTTCTGACCCTGAATCTATTTTAAATAGACTGAAACGATGCAATCCAGATCTTCCAACAGCTGATTGGAAGGTTGGCCGTTTGGATGAAGTGGATGGACCAAGACGGCATGCAGTGTTTATATTGAACACTCAGTCTTTGCCACATCTGGCAAAGTCCCAGGGCCGTGTATGTTATGGCTTTCATTATATCCAAATGAAGGTGTATAAAAACGATCAGCTAAAGGATTCAGAAATGGACAAGCCTCTGTCTGAATCAGAAGTAAGCGGATCCTCTTGCGAAGTCGAGGGAGATACCAAAGTTGAAGACATGGATAGATACCGTATGCGTGAGGAGGCTTCTATTGCCTCAGAACTCACCAAAGTCGAACCTATGGTTATTGCGAGAGTCACCGATATCTCTGAAGAGGACATTCTTGATGACTCGATCGAAGCGGCTGATGTGACGGTTGTTGAAAATCTCGATGGTCCTACGGATCCTCCAGATAAATCTTCATCATTGTAAGGCTGCATGTGCTGCCTTAAAAGTTCTCCTGATGAAAGGGGACATAGACATAGTTCTTATTCAAGAACCATATGTTTATAGAAACAAAATATGTGAATTAAGTACTCCGGGGTACAAACTATTGCAGTATACTGGTAATGATGTAATTCGAGCCTGTATAATTGCTAAAAACGAGCTTAACTTGTTTCTGCTTCCTTCAATGTGCAATGCAGACACTGTCGTTGCCAATTTAGAAATAGCCAAATGCAAATATTGGGTATCTTCGGTCTATATGGGACATGACAGGGAGATGCCTCCATGTGCCGTTAAGACCTTAGTTGAGGAGTCACTGAAAACAAAGACGAAACTCATTATGGGATGCGATGCGAATGCGCATCATAGTATATGGGGAAGTAGTGATACTAATGCAAGGGGAGAGTCGCTAATAGAGTTTATTTTGCGTACTAATCTGGTAGTTTGCAACAAGGGAGATGCCCCAACCTTTGTCACTAAAAACAGGCAAGAGGTTTTGGACATCACCTTGGCCTCGCAAGAACTGAATGAAATGATATCTGAGTGGCATGTTTTAAGTGAACACAGCTTCTCAGATCATCGCTACATCAGTTTCAAATTTGATGTTCATATCACCAAGACCATATTTTCGCCAAATGTTAGGAAAGCTGACTGGAAAAGGTATAGGGAATCGTTCAATATGATGATACCGGAAATAACAGAGACAAATATGAGAAATGTGCAAGATATCGAGCACGCAGTGGAGCGGATTACTAAGGCCTTCAACATCTCACTGAAAGCTGCATGCCCTAGAGGAAAGCCAAGGGGGAAACATCGACCACCATGGTGGTCTACGGAATTAAGTAATATGAGGAAATCCTGCAGGAAGCTCTTTAACAAGGCAAAGTCCACCAGAGCCCCTGAGGACTGGGACGCTTACAAGAGGAATCTGAGAGGATACAAGCGAGAACTGAGAAAGGCTCAGCATAACTCTTGGAATGACTACTGCAGCAGTATTGAGAATACGTCCGAGGCTTCCAGACTACGGAAGGTTCTAGCATCCACCAACTCCGCTCCAGGTTTCATTAAAACATCGGAGGGAAATTGGACAACGTCCAGTGAGGAGACGCTGGAGGTACTATTGGACACACATTTTCCTGGAAATCAGACGGTTGAACCATGTACTGGCGGTGCCACAGTTGCTCAGCGGTCGTTTCCTGTCAAGGAAATTGTATCGGAAACTAGAATAAGATGGGCGCTAAATAGCTTTGGACCATTCAAATCCCCCGGACCTGATGGAATTACTCCGGCGGAGTTACAAGCTGTAACTGACAAAATTATCCCCTGGTTGTCAGTGATATATAAAGGATGTATTAACTTATCATATATCCCAGGAAAGTGGAGGGAAACAAAAGTCGTTTTCATACCTAAAGCGGGAAAAGCCTCTCACTCGAGGGCGAAGGATTTCCGACCAATCAGCTTATCCTCATTCCTACTTAAGACTCTGGAGAGGATGATAGATATTTATCTTAGAACTAGCATCGATTCAAGGTTGTTCTCGAAAGGACAGCATGCATACTCGAAGGGCAGGTCTACTGAGACCGCACTACATGAACTAGTCAGCTTTATTGAAAGCTCACTATCTGTCAAAGAATACACAATCGTGGCGTTTCTAGACATCGAAGGGGCGTTCAATAATGTCCATCCGAGCTCGATATTAAATGGACTGACAACTCTGAATGTTGATCCATGTATACTCAGGCTGTTAGACGAACTGCTAATGAAGAGACGTATTTCAGCCACACTAGGTCAAGCAAACATACAAAGGTATGTGAACAGAGGCACTCCCCAAGGAGGAGTTCTATCACCTCTTCTTTGGAATGTTGCTATAAATAGCCTTCTGGTTACTCTAGAAAAAGAAAGGATAAAAGTGGTGGCATACGCAGATGATGTGGCTCTGGCAGTCAGGGGAAAATTCCCATCCACAATCAGAGATATTATTCAGAGGGCCCTCCGGATGACTGAGAAATGGGCGAAAGACAATGGTCTTGGGGTAAATCCTGCAAAGACAGAATTAGTCATGTACTGCAACGATCGCAAAACTCCCACGGTTAGGCCTATTTCCTTAGGGGGTATTGAAATTCCCTTTGGTGAATGTGCAAAATACCTTGGCGTTATTTTGGACAGGAAGCTGAACTTTAAGCTTAATATTGAAGAAAGGGCGAGAAAGGCAACTGTAGCTTTGTACTCGTGCAAAAAGGCAATAGGAAAAAAGTGGGGACTGAAACCAAAAATTGTGCATTGGCTATACACGGCAGTGGTTAGACCTATAATGCTATATGGTGTTGTAGTCTGGTGGCCGACACTTCAGAAACCGACTTGTTTAGATAAAGTTCAGCGTATGGCGTGTTTGTGTATTTCAGGCGCATTCAGCAAGACAGGAACAAATTCCCTTAATGTCGTGCTGCATCTATTGCCTTTAGACATTTTGGCCAAACAGTCAGCTGCAACAACGGCTATGCGGTTGCGCGAACTATCGCTGTGGTCGGAAAAAGGTTACGGTCACAGTTCTGTCCTCAAAACAATGCCAGATGTGCCTAACGTAGTGGATTACACTTTGGCGAGTCCACTTTTCGACAAAAAGTTTGAGACTCTAATCCCCAAAAGTGAGGCGTGGTGCACACAGACCCCGGGGAATAAAGAATATATAGATTTCTACACTGATGGCTCCAAATTGGATGGACAAGTGGGGTTCGGAGTATATTCTAATGATCTGGAACTTCGAATAGCGAAAAGATTACCTAATCACTGTAGTGTTTTTCAGGCTGAAATATTAGCAATAAGAGAGGTGGCGAATTGGCTGAGAAGTAATGTTCCAAAAAATGTGGGCATTAATATATACTCAGACAGTCAACCTGCAATAAAATCCTTGGACTCTGTGTTCCTCAACTCGAAAACGGCCATCGACTGCCGCAAATCTCTCAATGAGATGGCTGAGCAGTACAATATTCACCTAATATGGGTGCCTGGCCATAGGAACATACCGGGGAACTGCGAAGCGGATGAGTTGGCAAGGCTAGGGACTACCTTACATATTCCAGGGGAACTAGAATTTGTTGGTATGCCCCTAGCTACCTGCAAGCTCATGCTGCGTGAGAAGGCTGTTATGATGGCAAATGTTCGATGGGAGAATTGCAAGGGTTGTAACGACACCAAGCAAATATGGCCCCATTTCAACTTAAACCGCACACTAGATATGCTAATGTTCTCGAGACGTCAGATATCACTCCTGATATCTGCTATAACGGGTCGCTGCCTGATAGGCGATTTTGCAAAAACTATTGGCGCGAAGTATAATGACTATTGTATGAGCTGTCATGATGCGGAGGAAAAAGAATCAATTAAACACCTCTTGTGTGAGTGTCCTGCATTTTGTGTAAAGCGCAAGCAACTTTTAGGAGCATATAGCTTCAGATTACTGGCGGATCTGGAAAACGTTAACTTAAGCAGTCTGCTACTGTTTTTGGAACAATCTGGTTGGTTCAACAAAGAAAAATAATCAAGAAGGTTCAGCGGTTAAAACTAGAAGAGCCCATATGTAATAGGTACTTTTAGTTAATGTGGTATCACAATGGACTGAATAGTCTAAGTGAGCCTGAATCTTAATCGGGCTGCCACTTTAACCTAACCTAACCTAACCTATGATCTGAAAATGTAATGGTTACGAATTTAAAAGCCAAATTAAAAAAAAAATTTCCGCTACCGTGACTTGAACCTGTGTCGTCTGCACCATACGCGTTAACAGTCGCCTTAGCACATTGCACCACCGGCGGAGTTGCCCTAACCATCCGTTCACGATTGCGGAACGCAATTTTTTCTATTAGTGTATATGGGAGCTATATCTATATCTTAACCGATTTCAATCAAATTTAGCATACATAGCTACAATAATTATTCTACTTTTTGTGCAAAATTCCACTTAAATCGAATTTCAAATTTGACATTTGGAAGCCACCCAGCAAAAAAAGCGTCGCCAAAAAAGTAATGAAAATGTCCTTTTTGGATCCGGAAGTAGTGCAAAATCGACGCAGAAGCGATGAATTTAACATGGGCTTGTCATAGGACGGAAGTCCTCCATTTCAACAGCCGGTGCACTGAATTTGCATCACTTCTTTAGGTGCGATCCAAAATCAATGTTTTGGGTGTAAATTAAAAAATTCTGTGATACTTTGTCAAATAAATAATTTTTATAAATTTTTATAATTTTCAATGGATTCTAACGCTTGTCTGAAACGCTTGGCCTGAAATATTTTCAATAATTCACAATTTTTTCAGATTGGATTTAGCATTTTTGTCGACAAAATTTAAACAATTTGTACCATTTTATGAATTCTTAAACTGTATTTAACCAATTTGAAACAATAAAAATTAAAATTACCCATTAAGAATATGAAAAAGCATGTTATAAAAAAATGAATGGAAAGAACTTCCTGTGTAGTTAAAATAAAGAACATCATTGGAAGTACATCTTCTGGAAGTGCTTTTAAAGTTGTGCCTTTGGAAGAACTTCCAAATTTTTTTGCTGGGTATATGTAAATCTGAATCGATTCCAAGCAAAATTGGCATGTATATCGAGAACGTTAATTTTACTCCCAGTACAAAATTTAAAGCATATCAGAGTAAAACTCTGGCTTCTGGGGCCATATAAGTGCATATCGGGAGAAAGATATATATGGGAGCTATATCTAAATCTGAACCGATTTCAACCAACCGTGGCATGCGCAGCTATAGTATTAATTCTACTCCCTGTGCTAAATTTCACTTAAATCGAATTACAAATTTGACCTCTGGGGTCAAATGAGTCTAAATCGGACGAAAGATATATATGGGAGCTATATCCAAATCTGAACCGATTTCAGCCAAAATCGACATGTACATCTAGAATAAAAATTGTACTCCCTGTTCAACATTTAAAGCAAATTAGGGCAACACTCTGGCTTCTGGGGCCTTATAAGTGCATATCGGGCGAAAGATATATATGGGAGCTATATCTAAATCTGAACCGATTTCAACCAAATTCGGTACACTTTACAACTCTATCCATTGCACTTCTTGTGCAAAATTTAAAGTAAATCAGGCTGCAATTCTGGCTTCTGGGGCTATATTAGTAGATATCGGGTGAAAGATTTATATGGGAGCTATATTTAAAACTTAACCGATTTCTTCCAAAATCAATAGCGTTCTACTCTGACCCAAAATGCCAAATTTGAAGTCGATTGGACTTAATTACAAAAATGTGTTTACAGAGAGACGGACATGGCTAGATCGACTCAGGGGCAGGGTTGGCCTGTCACAAACTGTGACTTTTGCGACATGCATTTGCGACGGTATAATACGTATGTCGCAAAAGTCGTAAACCTACTGTAGAAAACCAAATTTTGAATAGAAGAAATGCTGAAAATTTTTTAATTAAGTTTGACAGCATTCGCTGTGAGTTTCTGCAGAAATTTGTGAAAGTTTCCCCACGGTCAAGCCTATTTTCTTAGGTGGTATCGAAATTCCCGTGGGTGAGTGTGCAAAATACCTTGGGGTTATATTGGACAGGAGACTGAACTTAAAGCTAAGAAAGGACGAGAAAATCCACGGTTACCCTGTACTCATGCAAAAGGCAATAGGGAAAATGTGGGGACTAAAACCGAAAATTGTGAACATTCCTAAGAATTGAAACTTCTTCGCACATACCATCGTCTTGGATATGATCCAATTCGCTGCATAGCTGACGCGACTAAAGTATTTTCAGTTTGCGAATTTTGTTACTTTTTCTACATTTACGACGCGTATGTGACGTTTACGACGTTTTCAACTTTGCGACATTCGCAAACCTAAAAAGGTTTGATACAGACCATCTCTGCTCAGGGGCCGACCCTGAACAATATTGCCAAAGACACCATATGTCTATCTCGTCTCCTTCTGGGCGTTGCAAACATATAGGTTAGGTTAGGTGGCAGCCCTATGTATCAGGCTCACTTAGACTATTCAGTCTCGCTTAGACTATTCAGTACACACTTAGTCCTCACTTAGACTATTCAGTCCACATTGGTCAACCTCTCTCTTATCACTGAGTACTGCCCGATTCTATGTTAAGCTGAATGGCAAGGGAACTCCTTTTTTTATAGCCGAGTCCGAACGGCGTTCCACATTGCAGTGAAACCACCTAGAGAAGCTTTGAAACCCTCAGAAATGTCACCAGCATTACTGAGGTGGGATAATCCACCGCTGAAAAACTTTTTGGTTTTCAGTCGAAGCAGGAATCGAACCCACGGGCATGGTAACCATTGCACCACGGTGCCTCCCATGGTGGGTGCAAACATATGCACTAACTTATAATACCCTGTTCCACAGTGTGGCGCAGGGTATAAAAAGTAGCTAAAACTGTTCATTAATAGTTGGGCAGGAAATGTTTAAATATGATAACACACGTGTTAAGAGTATAAGAGTTTTGGTCTGGCGGATCTTCTTACTTTCTTTAATTATATAAAAAAGTTCATAACATTTTTAATATTTATTTTTTATTCTTATAACTATATGTACAAAATGTATATACAAAATATATAAATTAATTTAATCGTTATAATAAGCTGGCAAATAAATTAATTTTAAAAATTATATTAAATCTAATAATGCAGTTCATATTGAATAATGGAATTTATAGGTAGATAACATTACCTATTCAGTCTTTTTAGTTTCTTCTGATTTCTCAGGTGCTATTTGTTTCTCTGATGATGTCTGGTCGTTTTCTTCTGATTTCTCCGGTGCTAATTGTTTCTCTGATGATGTCTGGTCATTTTCTTCTGATTTCTCAGGTGTTGTTTGTTTCTCCAATGGTTTCTGTTCATTTTCTTCTGATTTCTCTGGTGTTACTTGTTTCCCCGATGGTTTGTGTTCATTTTCTTCTGACTTCTCAGGTGCTATTGGTTTATCCGATGATGTTTTTCCATTTTCCTCTGATTTCTCAGGTGTTGCTGATTTCTCTGATGATGGTGATGTTGCATTCGATGATTCGTTAGGCTTTTTCATGTCTGATGTTTCTGGAGTTTCCGAAAGATCATATGGATAAAAATCGCCTCTCCATTTGTGAGTTTTTGTCACATAAATACCAACACTGATCATTATGACACCTATGACCAGAAAAGCTATGCCAAGGTAACGTCCAATACTGGGCACATTTAGAACAAACTGGAAAAAAAAAAATATTTTTAATATTAATAATTCATAAGATTTCAAGTTAATAAAGAATAAGTTTATAATTATAAGATTTATTTTCAGATTTTTTTGTTAAAATTGGGAATAATTTATGTTCTATCGCCTTTCAGTTATAAGCAGTTGGCAAAAGATCAAACAAACGATTGTTGATCCACTGACTAACAGTAGTTTGATTCTCAAAAATATTCCAACCCCAGAAAATGGACTTGAATTGTACTGCTATTGTTCAATACAGGTTATTCATCCATTTACTGCAAAGAATTTCAGATTTGAGGTTTTCGTTGTAATACCCTAACGACAATCAACACTTTACCCAAAAATCGCCTCATAAATCCTCGTATAACAGGTTGGCTGATAAGTCCCCGGTCTAACAAAGAAAAACACATTTTTTTTCATGTTAGCCTTTTTTTGTCAAAATTCGTTTTTATTATTTAACATAGTTCCCTTCAAGAGCGATACAACGATTATAACGACCTTCCAATTTTTTGATACCATTTTGGTAGTATTCCTTCGGTTTTGCCCCAAAATAGGCCTCAGTTTCGGCGATCATCTCTTAGGTTAGGTTAGGTTATGTGGCAGCCCGATGTATCAGGCTCACTTAGACTATTCAGTCCATTGTGATACCACAGTGGTGAACTTCTCTCTTATCACTGAGTGCTGCCCGATTCCATGTTAAGCTCAATGACAAGGGACCTCTTTTTTATAGCCGAGTCCGAACGGCGTTCCACCTTGCAGTGAAACCACTTAGAGAAGCTTTGAAACCCTCAGAAATGTCACCAGCATTACTGAGGTGGGATAATCCACCGCTGAAAAACTTTTTGGTGTTCGGTCGTAGCAGGAATCGAACCCACGACCTTGTTTATGCAAGGCGGGCATGCTAACCATTGCACCACGGTGGCTCCGATCATCTCTTCATTGCAGCCAAATGTTTTCCCTGCGAGCATCCTTTTGAGGTCTGAGAACAAGAAAAAGTCGCTGGGGGCCAGATCTGGAGAATACGGTGGGTGGGGGGAAGCAATTCGAAGCCCCATTCATGAATTTTTGCCATCGTTCTCAATGACTTGTGGCACGGTGCGTTGTCTTGGTGGAACAACACGTTTTTATACCCACCACCATAGAATGGTGACGGGGGTATAATAAGTTTGTCATTCCGTTTGTAACACATCGAAATATCGATTTCCGACTATATAAAGTATATATATTCTTGATCAGGGAGAAATTCTAAGACGATATAACGATGTCCGTCTGTCCGTCTGTCTGTCTGTCTGTTGTAATCACGCTACAGTCTTCAATAATGAAGCAATCGTACTGAAATTTTGCATAAACTCGTCTTTTGTCTGCAGGCAGGTCAAGTTCGAAGATGGGCTATATCGGTCCAGGTTTTGATATAGTCCCCATATTAACCGACCTCCCGATTTGGGGTCTTGGGCTTATAGAAATCGTAGTTTTTATCCAATTTGCCTGAAATTTGAAATCTAAAGGTGTTTTATGACCATAAAGAGGTGTGCCAAAAATGGTGAGTATCGGTCCATATTTTGGTATAGCCCCCATATAGACCGATCTCCCGATTTTATTTCTTGGGCTTATAGAAACCGCAGTTTTTATCCAATTTGCCTGAAATTTGAAATCTAGAGGTATTTTATGACCATAAAGAGGTGTGCCAAAAATGGTGAGTATCGGTCCATATTTTGGTATAGCCCCCATATAGACCGATCTCCCGATTTTATTTCTTGGGCTTATAGAAACCGCAGTTTTTATCCAATTTGCCTGAAATTTGAAATCTAGAGGTATTTTATGACCATAAAGAGGTGTGCCAAAAATGGTGAGTATCGGTCCAAGTTTTGGTATAGCCCCCATATAGACCGATCTCCCGATTTTACTTCTTGGGCTTATAGAAACCGCAGTTTTTATTCAATTTATCTGAAATTGGAAATCTAGAGGTATTGTAAGACCACAAATGCGTGTGCCAAAAATTGTGAGTATCGATCCATATTTTGGTATAGCCCCCATATAGACCGATCTCCCGATTTTACTTCTTTGGCTTATAGAAATCGTAGTTTTATCCAATTTGCCTAAAATTGGAAATCTAGAGGTATTTTATGACCATAAAGAGGTGTGCCAAAAATGGTGAGTATCGGTCCATATTTTGGTATAGCCCCCATATAGACCGATCTCCCGATTTTACTTCTTGGGCTTATAGAAACCGCAGTTTTTATCCAATTTATCTGAATTTGGAAATCAAAAGGTACTTTAGAACCGTAAAGAGGTGTGCCAAAAATGGTGAGCATCGGTCCATGTTTTGGTATGGTGCCCATATAAACCGACCTCCCGATTTGGGGTACTGGGCTTATAGAAACCGTAGTTTTTATCCAATTTGCCTGAAATTGGAAATCTAGATGTATTTTAGGACCATAAGTAGGTGTGCCGAAAATGATGAGTATCGGTCCATATTTTGGTATAGCCCCCATATAGACCGATTTCTCGATTTTACTTCTTGGGCTTCTAGAATCCAAAGTTTTTATCCATTTTGCCTGAAATTTGAAATCTAGAGGTATTTTCGGGCCATAAAGAGGTGTGCCGAAAACGGTGAGTATCGGTCCATATTTTAGTATAGCCCCCATAAGAACGATTTCCAGATTTAACTCCTTGGGTTTCTAGAACCCGTAGTTGTTATCTGATTTGCCTGAAATTCTAAATATTCTGGTATTTGAGGCTCAGAAAAACGTGTATCGGATTAAGTTTTTATCGGTCCATTTGGTAATGCCTCCATAAAGACCGACTTCACTTCTTGAGGGTGTAGAAGGCCAACTGATCATGAAAATTGCTTGAAACTCAATGTAAAATTTCCAAATTTTACTTCCCGGGTGAAAGTCTACAGATTTAATATTTCAAATCAAGACGTTATTTTATAATTTTCTTGCACACTTACAAGAGATGTTAATAATTCCTCTAAAACTCAAACAAAAACTGTTCTTATAAATCCAGAACCTGATATAGTCCTCATAGGTGAAATCTTTAAATTTATCTTCCGGAAGAGTCCTCAAGCCCTCCTGAAATTTCAAAGGAAACCCTAATATTTGGTTCATGGTGGTGGGTATTTAAGATTCGGCCCGGCCGAACTTACTGCTGTATATACTTGTTATTATTTAACATAGTTCCCTTCAAGAGCGATACAACGATTATAACGACCTTCCAATTTTTTGATACCATTTTGGTAGTATTCCTTCGGTTTTGCCCCAAAATAGGCCTCAGTTTCGGCGATCATCTCTTAGGTTAGGTTAGGTTATGTGGCAGCCCGATGTATCAGGCTCACTTAGACTATTCAGTCCATTGTGATACCACAGTGGTGAACTTCTCTCTTATCACTGAGTGCTGCCCGATTCCATGTTAAGCTCAATGACAAGGGACCTCTTTTTTATAGCCGAGTCCGAACGGCGTTCCACCTTGCAGTGAAACTACTTAGAGAAGATTTGAAACCCTCAGAAATGTCACCAGCATTACTGAGGTGGGATAATCCACCGCTGAAAAACTTTTTGGTGTTCGGTCGTAGCAGGAATCGAACCCACGACCTTGTTTATGCAAGGCGGGCATGCTAACCATTGCACCACGGTGGCTCCGGCGATCATCTCTTCATTGCAGCCAAATTTTTTCCCTGCGAGCATCCTTTTGAGGTCTGAGAACAAGAAAAAGTCGCTGGGGGCCAGATCTGGAGAATACGGTGGGTGAGGGAAGCAATTCGAAGCCCCATTCATGAATTTTTGCCATCGTTCTCAATGACTTGTGGCACGGTGCGTTGTCTTGGTGGAACAACACGTTTTTCTTCTTCATATGGGGCCGTTTTGCCGCGATTTCGACCTTCCAACGCTCCAATAACGTCATATAATAGTTACTGTTGATGGTTTTTCCCTTCTCAAAATAATCGATAAAAATTATTCCATGCGCATTCCAAAAAACTGAGGCCATTACTTCGCCAGCGGACTTTTGAGTCTTTCAACGCTTCGGAGACGGTTCACCAGTCGCTGTCCACTCAGCCGACTGTCGATTGGACTCAGGAGTGTAGTGATGGAGCCATGTTTCATCCATTGTCACATATCGACGGAAAAACTCGGGTGTATTACGAGGTAACAGCTGCAAACACCGCTCAGAATCATCAACACGTTGTTGTGTTTGGTCAAATGTGAGCTCGCGCGGCACCCATTTTGCACAGAGCTTCCGCATATCCAAATATTGATGAATGATATGACCAACACGTTCCTATGATATCTTTAAGGCCTCTGCTATCTCGATCAACTTCATTTTACGGTCATTCAAAATCATTTTGTTGGATTTTTTTTTGATGTTTTCGTCGGTAACCACCTCTTTCGGGCGTCGACTGCGTTCACCGTCTTCCGTGCTCATTTCACCATGCTTGAATTTTGCATACCAATCAATTCTTGTTGATTTCCCTGGGGCAGAGTCCGGAAACTCATTATCAAGCCAAGTTTTTGCTTCCGCCGTATTTTTTCCCTTCAGAAAACAGTATTCTATCAAAACACGAAATTCCTCTTTTTCCATTTCCATCATTTGGAGGTTGGTACTATATAAAAATTTAATACTAGCGACGCCATCTATGTGTCAGACCGGGGACTTATCAGCCAACCAGTTACATATTAAATATTATTTGCCCCAAGATCTCTTACTCTACTCAACTTTTATGGACATTTATTCTTACCTTCGTTAATCTCAAGAAATCATCTGTTATTTCGGCCTCAATGGTAATTCCAAAAAGAGGAGCATAGAAATTATGGGCAATATTCCGATAAAGACTGTAAACAGAGGAAAATCAAATCTTAGCATTCATACTTTGAGCTTAACCTTACGCACTTACTCTATCATCTCATCTTGTTCAACATAAAGACTAACCAAAATTTGACCCTTAACTTGCAAAGGAATTCCCAATGTAGGCTCTAGCAAAACATGGGTAGTGTGTTTATGAGGATCCGGATTGAGACCAGTTGTATTCTCTATATACGAAGCATCAGCCATAAAGAAATGAGGATGTGATATATACACGGGAGCCCGAAAAGTGACGGGCGAATAATCAACAACACCATTTGAGGGACACACATTACCCTTGACACAAAAGCATTTTGTATCTTCAGCTATCCATCCACTATCAAATGTCTGATCCGTTGATTCATAACGTCTAACTTCAACACCACGATAGGTTTCATTCGTTTTGGGGAATATATTTAGGTAGCGCGAAGCATCATAGATATATACCGATACAGGATCATCCCATTTTTTACCCGGTGACCATAACTCTCCTGTACTACCATTAATTTTTCCACAATCTCCCTCCCAATAGCCAGTGTGATTCACACCATTCAACATTTTCAAATCTCCCATTTGTTTTAGATCCTTTTTGCCGGTATGTACTGTGAAATTGCCTTCAACATCCTTGGTATTGTTACGGCCATAGAACCAGGCAAAGTGATTACTTTCCAATGGAGCTAGAGGTGAGTGTAGGCGCCATACTATATCAAAAATGTCATCATAGAAACCATCGAATAGCCACTCAATGGCTGAGTAGGTAATAGCCATAGTGCCACCTTCACGGTTCAAAGCAAAATTGACAATTTTACGTAGAATAGGATGCATTTTGCGGGAAATTCGCGAGGCGGCCTGGAAACGGCAAAAAAGCAAAGAGAATTATTTGTGATAATTGCATGATGAAATTCATAATATTAAGGAAAATAGAGGAAGAGCGAGAGAAGATAACATAACATTGAGATCAGCGTTGCCGCAATACATTTTTATTTTGGACCAACATTTTTCCAAAGTTGGACCAAAATTCGTACCAGCGGACCATTTTTCCGAATTAAATTAATATAATTTAAAAGTTAAAAATTTTCCAAAATTTTACTTCGTTAGAAAATTTTGTCAAAAATATTTTTTTCTGTAGAAAATTTTGTCAAAATTTTATTTCTATAGAAAATTTTGTCAAAATTTTATTTCTATAGAAAATTTTGTCAAAATTTTATTTCTATAGAAAATTTTGTCAAAATTTTATTTCTATAGAAAATTTTGTCAAAATTTTACTTCTATACAAAATTTTGTCAAAATTTTATTTCTATAGAAAATTTTGTCAAATTTTTATTTCTATAGAAAATTTTGTCAAAATTTTATTTCTGTAGAAAATTTTGTCAAAAAATTTGTTTCTATAGAAAATTTTGTCAAAATACACTCTTGAGATGCTTAATATAATAGATCTCTCTCCTGACATGAGAATGAATTTCAAAAAAGACACGGAAGAATGCGCGAGAATGTATCGACACATCATAAACAAGCATCGACACAAACGAAGCTTAGTGTACGGTGACTTGCAGAACGAACAGCATCACACGTTAGTTATTTTCAATATATTATATCTAAAATAATATTGTGATTTGTGAACATTAAAAGTAATTTAATTTTTGTAATTTATGTAGATACAAAATCCCAAAAGATGGTTAGTGGCACTAACCGAAATATTGGAAAAAATTTTTAAAACAAATCAGTAATCGATTGTTTCTATGACCTCAAGCCGAACAAAATTAATAATCAGAAAAAATTTTATTTCTATAGAAAATTTTGTCAAAATTTTATTTCTATAGAAAAATTTGTCGAAATTTTATTTCTATAGAAAATTTGGTCAAAATTTCTATAGAAAATTTTGTCAAAATTTTATTTCTATAGAAATTTTTGTCAAAATTTTATTTCTATAAAAATTTTTGTCAAAATTTTATTTTTATAGAAAATTTTGTCAAATTTTTTTTCCTATAGAAAATTTTGTCAACATTTTATTTCTATAGAAAATTGTGTCAAAATTTTATTTCTATAGAAATTTTTGTCAAAATTTTATTTCTATAAAAATTTTTGTCAAAATTGTATTTTTATAGATAATTTTGTCAAAATTTTATTTCTATAGAAAATTTTGTCAAAATTTTATTTCTATAAAAAATTTTGTCAAAATTTTATTTTTATAGAAAATTTTGTCAAAATTTTATTTCTATAGAAAATTTTGTCAAAATTTTATTTCTATAGAAAATTTTGTCAAAATTTTATTTCTATAGAAAATTTTGTCAAAATTTTATTTCTATAGAAATTTTTGTCAAAATTTTATTTCTATAAAAATTTTTTCAAAATTTTATTTTTATAGAAAATTTTGTAAAATTTTTTTTTTCCATAGAAAATTTTGTCAACATTTTATTTCTATAGAAAATTGTGCCAAAATTTTATTTCTATTGAAATTTTTGTCAAAATTTTATTTCTATAAAAATTTTTGTCAAAATTGTATTTTTATAGAAAATTTTGTCAAAATTTTATTTCTATAGAAAATTTTGTCAAAATTTTATTTCTATAGAAAATTTTGTCAAAATTTTATTTCTATAGAAATTTTTGTCAAAATTTTATTTCTATAAAAATTGTTGTCAAAATTTTATTTTTATAGAAAATTTTGTATTTTTTTTTTCCATAGAAAATTTTGTCAACATTTTATTTCTATAGAAAATTGTGCCAAAATTTTATTTCTATAGAAATTTTTGTCAAAATTTTATTTCTATAAAAATTTTTGTCAAAATTGTATTTTTATAGAAAATTTTGTCAAAATTTTATTTCTATAGAAAATTTTGTCAAAATTTTATTTCTATAGAAAATTTTGTCAACATTTTATTTCTATAGAAAATTGTGTCAAAATTTTATTTCTATAGAAAATTTTGTCGAAATTTTATTTCTATAGAAAATTTGGTCGAAATTTTATTTCTGTAGAAAATTTTATTTAAATTTTAGTTAATTTTGTTTGTCAACATTTTATTTCTATAGAATATATGGTCAAAATTTTATTTCTATAGAAAATTTTGTCAAAATTTTATTTCTATAGAAAATTTTGTCAACATTTTATTTCTATAGAAAATTGTGTCAAAATTTCTATAGAAAATTTGTTCAAAATTTTATTTCTGTAGAAAATTTTATTTAAATTTTAGTTAACAGTAATCGATTGTTTCTATGACCTCAAGCCGAACAAAATTAATAATCAGAAAAAATTTTATTTCTATAGAAAATTTTGTCAAAATTTTATTTCTATAGAAAAATTTGTCGAAATTTTATTTCTATAGAAAATTTGGTCAAAATTTCTATAGAAAATTTTGTCAAAATTTTATTTCTATAGAAATTTTTGTCAAAATTTTATTTCTATAAAAATTTTTGTCAAAATTTTATTTTTATAGAAAATTTTGTCAAATTTTTTTTCCTATAGAAAATTTTGTCAACATTTTATTTCTATAGAAAATTGTGTCAAAATTTTATTTCTATAGAAATTTTTGTCAAAATTTTATTTCTATAAAAATTTTTGTCAAAATTGTATTTTTATACATAATTTTGTCAAAATTTTATTTCTATAGAAAATTTTGTCAAAATTTTATTTCTATAGAAAATTTTGTCAAAATTTTATTTCTATAAAAAATTTTGTCAAAATTTTATTTTTATAGAAAATTTTGTCAAAATTTTATTTCTATAGAAAATTTTGTCAAAATTTTATTTCTATAGAAAATTTTGTCAAAATTTTATTTCTATAGAAAATTTTGTCAAAATTTTATTTCTATAGAAATTTTTGTCAAAATTTTATTTCTATAAAAATTTTTTCAAAATTTTATTTTTATAGAAAATTTTGTAAAATTTTTTTTTTCCATAGAAAATTTTGTCAACATTTTATTTCTATAGAAAATTGTGCCAAAATTTTATTTCTATTGAAATTTTTGTCAAAATTTTATTTCTATAAAAATTTTTGTCAAAATTGTATTTTTATAGAAAATTTTGTCAAAATTTTATTTCTATAGAAAATTTTGTCAAAATTTTATTTCTATAGAAAATTTTGTCAAAATTTTATTTCTATAGAAATTTTTGTCAAAATTTTATTTCTATAAAAATTGTTGTCAAAATTTTATTTTTATAGAAAATTTTGTATTTTTTTTTTCCATAGAAAATTTTGTCAACATTTTATTTCTATAGAAAATTGTGCCAAAATTTTATTTCTATAGAAATTTTTGTCAAAATTTTATTTCTATAAAAATTTTTGTCAAAATTGTATTTTTATAGAAAATTTTGTCAAAATTTTATTTCTATAGAAAATTTTGTCAAAATTTTATTTCTATAGAAAATTTTGTCAACATTTTATTTCTATAGAAAATTGTGTCAAAATTTTATTTCTATAGAAAATTTTGTCGAAATTTTATTTCTATAGAAAATTTGGTCGAAATTTTATTTCTGTAGAAAATTTTATTTAAATTTTAGTTAATTTTGTTTGTCAACATTTTATTTCTATAGAATATATGGTCAAAATTTTATTTCTATAGAAAATTTTGTCAAAATTTTATTTCTATAGAAAATTTTGTCAACATTTTATTTCTATAGAAAATTGTGTCAAAATTTCTATAGAAAATTTGTTCAAAATTTTATTTCTGTAGAAAATTTTATTTAAATTTTAGTTAATTTTGTTTGTCAACATTTTATTTCTATAGAATATATGGTAAAAATTTTATTTCTATAGAAAATTTTGAAAAAATATTATTTCTGTCAACATTTTATTTCTGTAGAAAATTTTATTTAAATTTTAGTTCATTTGAAAATTTTGCCATAAGTTCATTTCTGTAGAAAATTTTGTCAAAATTTAAAAATGAATAATTTTTTGGACCAATTTTGGTCCGATCGGACCAAAATGACAACCCTGATTGAGATTATAACATAACCGTTGTACGATTTTTTTTGTTTGCTCTCTCTCTCTCTCTCTTTCTCGTTTTCTCTCTGTTTTTATTTTATTACTTCACTTACAGTTGTTGGAAAATGTGGCACTGTTATCATATCATCTAAGCTACCATTTGACATGGTGGGCTCAAAGGTCCAGGTTCGTAAACCGTAAAATGTCACTAAACTTTCCGGATCATTCCAATCAAAATCCTCCTTAACCTTATAATCCTTAAAGACATAAGGTCCGAATTCCTCAAAATTAGGTTTCACATTTGGATTATTCACCTCTTCGGGATTTGTCCAATTGTATAGATGGAATTTCATGTAGAGCGGTATAGGTGTAACTGCCCAACGATTGTAGATAAAAGAGTTGGGAGCCAAAGGCATCATCTGCGGAGAAAAAAAAATAATTAATAAATTTTTGTGCGTCAACATATTTTGTGTACAATGAATCTGTACAAGCTCTTTGTTTTTGTTATAAAAACATTATATTTACTACAATAATTGAAATGGAGAAAAAAAAATAAATTCCAAATAAAAGTAATGGCATTCCATATCACTAGGATACGAGAAAATTGGTTGTGTGGTGGCAACCCTACAATATAATTGAGCAACCATATAGTGGAAACTGTTTTCTACATCAAGAAAATCGCAGTCAAAAGACGGGTTTTGCAAAATAACGGAACTCACAGCTTCGATAATGACTTCCATTGGCAAAGAGCAAAGAAAACAATTAAAAGAAATGTTATGCAAATAGTTATTTATAATTACATACATTACAAATGTTTACCATCGAAATAAGTGTTAAACAAGTATTTACGGCCAGCCCGAATCTTATGTACGCTCCACCATGGATTGCGTAGAAACTTCTACTAAAGACTGTCATCCACAATCGAATTACTTGGGTTGCGGTAACACTTGCCGATGACAACGTATCTTAAAACTTCTTAACATCGTCTTCTAAATTGTAAGTTAGTCCATGCGAGTATATATTAAACAAAGAAAGGCCGATTAAATACGTATATAATTCAGTTTGAAAAAATTTTCTATAGAAATAAAATTTTGACACAACTTTCTACAGTAATAAAATTTTGACAAAATTTTCTATAGAAATAAAATTTTGGTGGATTATTTTTGGCGATTTGGATCAATTTTGTGTGATTAGTCATCGGCTATAAATAACTATAGACCGATATGGACCAATTTTTCCATGGCTGTTAGCGGCCTTATACTAGCACAATGTACCAAATTTCAACCGAATCGAATGAATTTTGCTCCTCCAAGAGGTTCCGGAGGTCAAATCTGGGTATCGATTTGTATGGGGGCTATATATAAATATGGACTGATATGGACCAATTTTTGCATGGTTATTAGAGACCATATACTAACACCACGTATCAAATTTCAACCGGATCGGATGAATTTTGCTCCTTCAAGAGGCTCCGGAGGTCAAATCTGGGTATCGATTTATATGGGGGCTATATATAATTATGGACCGATATGGATCAATTTTTGCATGGTTATTACAGACCATATACTTTCACTACATACCAAATTTCAACCGGATCGGATGAATTTTGCTCCTCCAAGAGGCTCTGGAGGTCAAATCTGGGGATCGGTTTATATGGGCGCTAAATATAATTATGGACCGATATGGACCAATTTTTGCATGGTTTGTAGAGACCATATACTGTCACCACGTACCAAATTTCAACCGGATCGGATGAATTTTGCTCCACCAAGAGGCTCCGCAAGCCAAATCTGGGGGTCGGTTTATATGGGGGCTATACGTAAAAGTGGACCGATATGGCCCATTTGCAATACCATCCGACCTACATCAATAACAACTACTTGTGCCAAGTTTCAAGTCCATAGCTTGTTTCGTTCGGGTGTTAGCGTGATTTCAACAGACGGACGGACATGCTTAGATCGACTCAGAATTTCACCACGACCCAGAATATGTATACTTTATGGGGTCTTAGAACAATATTTCGATGTGTTACAAACGGAATGACAAAGTTATACCCTCCACCATCCTATGGTGAAGGGTATAAAAAAGATAGTCACCACCTGTGGTGTCATAAGGAAATTGAGATTCGGTAACTATGCCTAAGCTAATATAAGCTAGCAACATAGTGGTGGAATGAGTATTTTTTTTTACGAGACACTCTCTCTTTCTCACTCTCTGTTATATGAAGCCGACTATACAAAGAAAAATTTCACCAATATTCTTCAAGCTAAACTCTTAATAAAAACATTCAAATAAAAATGCAATTTTTTGAATTGCATTTTTTAAAACTGGATCAATATTAATTTAATTAGATCAAGCCATAATATTGAATCTTACATACTAAGAAAAGTATACATACATAGTATACAACATAGACTTCACCATAGACCTGACAATACATAGATGAGCCATGGGTGTCAAACTATAATTGACAGTTCCGAAGATTAAGAATGAACAAGAAAAATAAGAGCACGCTTACAATCTCTTTCGTTTTCCTTTTTGTAGTTTGCCAATTTTACACAAAATTAGAACGTTTATGATGCACCAGAGGATTTATAAATAAATTATTATATTAAAAGTTCATACTTGAAGAAAAAATTGTGACCAAAACCGCGAAAATACGAAATTTCATTTGTGCAGCATTGCTCTTTACGAACAATACAAAAGCAAATTCACAAAAATTAATGTTTGGAACTGACTCTTTACAAAAAAATCAAAACGAAATGTCAGAAAATTAATTTTTGGAACTGACACATTTTTTGTTTTATGAGAATCGTGGATCATCTATGTATTATAAGGTCTATGGACTTCACAGCAGTTAAAATACTCGGGAGAGAGAGAGAGTGAGAGAAATGAAAACAATCGAATAGTGATGCCAAATCCCGAAAGGTAAAAAGCACCAAAAAACTACTCCATTCAGTTATAATTCAATGTATTACTAAAAAACTAAAACTTCCACTTCTTGATTAGAATGGCTTATTTCAAAGATCTATTAAAGTACTTTGGAAATAGGTATTGATATAAAACATTTTTCATTTCGATCTAGCCATGTCCATCTATCTGTCTATCTGTGAACATATTTTTGTGATCCAAGTCAAGGTCGCAGTTTTAGTCAAATTTAGTACAAGTATGTATTTTTGGTCACAATATATCCTTATCGTTTTTGCAGGAAATCGGTTGAGAGTTCCTTGATTTAACTATGTCCGTCTCTTTGACTTTTCATCAGTCCCTCTCTCTCCCTCTCTGTGATTTTTGTAATTAAAGTCTCGGTCGCACTTTTAGCAAAATCGAGTTTAAATTTGGCACAAGTTTCTGTTTTGGATCAGAATAGAACCCTATTGATTTTGGAAGAAATCGGTTCAAATTTAAATATACGAGTACCTCCCATATATACCTTTCGCACGATATGCCATTATATGGTCCTAGAAGCCAGAGTTTTACTCGGATGTACGCGAAATTTTGAACAGGGAGTAACATATACACCCAGACACAATCTGCTTCAAGCATATATATTTTCAGGATTGGCCCAAACAAAATATTGTTTGTATTGTTCTAATATGTTTGAATTACACCTTAGGCATACACTGCTAGAAAAAATACTATTAATTAAATTTTCTTTTTGTATGTATATTTTGAAGGCGCCAATTGGTTATTTCTATTTTTTTACTTGCAATGTACTCTCTGGGTCTCTATAATATGTTCTAACATATATGTAGCAAATATGTTATGCTAGTTTATGAACAGTATATGTTTGCAATTAAAAATAATGTGTAAAAATTTGAGTTCCAAACATTTAGTTTTTATACCCAAACATATGGAAAGCAGTCGTTTTCGTCCGTGTGTATGCGTTACTTGTGCTCTAATGAGCGTTAAGGGCCCCATGAAAATTAGCCCAAAATCCTAAATGAACTGGACTGAAAAAAAATGTTACGGTTCATTTACGTTTACTGTATTTGAAATCAAAAGACAAAATGAGCCCTTCTTTTATTTTGGGGTCGATGTGAATTATTTAGGTACATATTCTTGGTCTCATTGGATAGTCTGTTGGCTTGCAAATCGAATGATCCTTGATTCGATTTCCCATTCGGACAAGAGGAAAGAAAATTAAAAAATTAAGTGTCCCTTTATTAAATTGTTTTTATATCCGGTATACAATTTTTCCAAACAAACTTTTTTTATGGCGAAAATAAATTTCCAAATGCTTATTGACAAATATGGTCATATCAAATCTACATTGAATTATTTTAAGATATTTCTTAATGTTGTAATCTTCAGTTATATCGCCTAAGTATATAATCAAATACATCCCATTTATTTCGTACGACCCATGTGGAGGATCATTCTGTCTACCTGAACCGATTTAGTTCTTCTTTTATTAAGGACTTTTTCACATTATATTTTGATAATCTGCTGAATTTCAGTTCTCCCTTGTTTAGAGGTTATTCCAAATTTGAAAAATATGTTTTAAATGCAATTTCGCCATCATTGAACACTCCATTATTTTTATTATTATTATTTTTTTTTAATTTGAATAAATTTTGGGCACAAACATGTTCATTTATTTAAAATTTTGTCACTTCGTTTTATATGGTAACTCATCCATTAATTTACCGATTTCACAATTTTCTCTGACCATGATGGCCAAAATGGTATTAGAATAACACCAAGAGCTGTAAATATGCTTCCCAGGGTGAAAACCCAGATTTTTTGTTGCCTCACACTACAACAACGGCAACACATATTTGTCTATCAATTAAAATCCTTGGTGCACAAAATAATAATCCTAGTCTCCACTCTACTATATGTAGAGAGACGACTTTCTTTGCAAAAAGTTTATATTAAACTAACTATCATTGTTATTGTGTGCAGCAGTTTATATTTTTGTGTTACTGCAATCAGCTACTTTTCGATTAGCATATAAACCTCCCCTGGGGTTTTACTCCTTAGATCTTTATCATTTTCCCAAATATTTTGGATTAGAATATCTCAAATGACGGTTATCGCTGCAACAATCCATGAAGTGTGCTATACGGTATAAATAAACTTCAACGATTAGTAATTATTTTCTTATCATATTTCCGAAACAAAAACATTAATAATTTCATAAAAACAAAAAAAAAACAAAAACAACATTATAAAATTGCCAGAGAATTTCGCAGAAAGATATTTTGAAGGATATTGTAGGGGAATCTTAATTTTTTCTTTATTGATTTAATTGGAAAAATATTTAAGCAACTGTATAGTTTCTTAAGTAAATATTTAAACTATATGTGGAGTTTGTGTAACCACATTTAAATTTCTCTTCAAGTTCCTGGACTTGCAAAGTATTTATTGATTTGGAAAATTGTGTTTACTTTTTTTCCGCCATAAATCTTATCTTCATATGCATTGCAATTTCAAGTGCCATAATTCCTTGAAATTTCGATTATAAAAAACATATTTAGAATACCATATCTGCTACTGTTTTTAAATATTTATCAAATTTACATACAAAATAGCTATACCCTACACCACGAAGTAAGTGGCTTTTCTTATACTTTTATTTTGACAAAATTTTCTACAGAAATAAAATTTTGACAATATTTTCTACATAAATAAATTTTTTACAAAATTATAAATAAATAAAATTTGGACAACATTTTATTTCCCTAGGAAGTTTAACAAAATTTTCTATAGAATGAAAATTTTGACAGAATTTTCTACAGAAATAAAATTTTGACAAAATTTTCGATAGAAATAAAATTTTGACAAAATTCACTATAGAAATAAAATTTCGACAAAATTTTCTATAAAAATAAAATTTTGACACAATTTTTTACAGAAATAAAATTTTGCAAAAATATTCAATAGAAATAACATATTGACAAAATTTTCTATAGAAAAAACATTTTGAGAAATTTTTCTACAGAAATTCAATTTTGACAAAATTTTCTATAGAAATAAAATTTTGAGAAATTTTTCTATAGAAATCAAATTTTAACAAAATTGTCTCTAGAAATAAAATTTTGACAAAAATTTTCTATAAAAATAAAATTTTGATAAAAATTGTCTATAGGTTAGGTTTACTTAGATTTTTTATAGAAATAAAAGTTTGAAAAAATTTTCTATAGAAATACATTTTTAACATAATTTTCTATAGAAGTACAATTTTGACAAAATTTTCTCTAGAAATAAAATTTTGGCAAAATTTTCTATAGAAATACTATTTTGACAAAATTTTCTATAGAAATAAAATATTGACAAAATTTTATTACCCTAGGAAGTTTAATAAATTCTTATATAAAAATAAGATTTTGACAGAATTTTCTACAGAAATATTTAGCTATACCCTACACCACGAAGTAAGTGGCTTTTCTTATACTTTTATTTTGACAAACTTTTCTACAGAAATAAAATTTTGACAATATTTTCTACATAAATAATTTTTTTACAAAATTATAAATAAATAAAATTTTGACAACATTTTATTTCTCTAGGAAGTTTGACAAAATTTTCTATAGAATAAAAATTTTGACAGAATTTTCTACATAAATAAAATTTTGACAAAATTTTCTATAGAAATAAAATTTTGACAAAATTTTCTATAAAAATAAAATTTTGACAAAATTTTCTATAGAAATAAAATTTTGCAAAAATATTCAATAGAAATAACATATTGACAAAATTTTCTATAGAAAAAACATTTTGAGAAATTTTTCTATAGAAATTCAATTTTGACAAAATTTTCTATAGAAATAAAATTTTGAGAAATTTTTCTATAGAAATCAAATTTTAACAAAATTGTCTCTAGAAATAAAATTTTGACAAAAATTTTCTATAAAAATAAAATTTTGATAAAAATTGTCTATAGGTTAGGTTATGTTAGATTTTTTATAGAAATAAAAGTTTGAAAAAATTTTCTATAGAAATACAATTTTGACAAAATTTTCTATAGAAGTACAATTTTGACAAAATTTTCTCTAGAAGTAAAATTTTTCTATAGAAATAAAATTTTGACAAAATTTTCTATAGAAATAAAATATTGACAAAATTTTGTTTCCCTAGGAAGTTTAATAAATTTTTATATAAAAATAAGATTTTGACAAAATTTTCTACGGAAATATTTTGCTATACCCTAAACCACGAAGTAAGTGGCTTTTCTTATACTTTTATTTTGACAAAATTTTCTACAGAAATAAAATTTTGACAATATTTTCTACATAAATAATTTTTTTTACAAAATTATAAATAAATAGAAGTTTGACAATATTTTATTTCCCTAGGAAGTTTAACAAAATTGTCTATAGAATAAAAATTTTGACAAAATTTTCTACAGAAATAAAATTTTAGCAAAACTTTCTACGGAAATAAAATTTTGACAAAATTTTCTATAGAAAGAAAATTTTGACAAAATAAATAGAAATAAAAATTTGTGAAAATTTTCTATAGAATAAAAATTTTGAAAAATTTTCTACAGAAATAAAATTTTAACAAAATTTTCTATAGAAATAAAATTTTGACAAAAGTTTCTATAGAAATAAAATTTTGACAAAATTTTCTATAGAAATAAAATTTTGACAAAATTTTCTATAGAAACAAGATTTTGACAAAATTTTCTATAGAAGTAAAATGTTGACAAAATTATCTATAGAAATAAAATTTCGACAAAATTGTTCTTCCAAACACCATTAGAGTTTTGTGAATACTCCAGCTAACTCCCAGTCTGCCATACTGCAGCGAACATTCCAGCCGCGAGTCCTATAGCCAGTCAAGTCCCGACCGTCTATAAGAGGGTACTAGAAGGTTTCTAGGGGTGTGTGATCACCCAAGCATCATATTTCCCAGACTGTGAGCTATCCATCAGAGTTTTGTGACCACTCAAGCCACCTCCCAGCCTGTCATAATTTAGCGAACATCCTAGCCGCGTGTCCTATAACCACTCACTGGCCCGACCGTCAATAAAAGGGTAGCTAGGGTGTATGATCACCCTAGAAATATATATTTCCCAAGCCATCATCTAGATGGCCTGGGCCTTCTAGTTTCCTCTGCTCAAAAGTATTTCTGGTGCAGTCGACACCATTTTGGTCGACATGAGAGTCTAGATCTATAAAAACAATTTTTATGTCTGGAATCTTATTATATTTCTCACCGAGGCCTCTCCCCTAAGCCTCACCAAGGCCTATAAAAATAAAATTTTGATAAAAATTGTCTATAGGTTAGGTTTAGTTAGATTTTTTATAGAAATAAAAGTTTGAAAAAATTTTCTATAGAAATACATTTTTAACATAATTTTCTATAGAAGTACAATTTTGACAAAATTTTCTCTAGAAATAAAATTTTGGCAAAATTTTCTATAGAAATACTATTTTGACAAAATTTTCTATAGAAATAAAATATTGACAAAATTTTATTACCCTAGGAAGTTTAATAAATTCTTATATAAAAATAAGATTTTGACAGAATTTTCTACAGAAATATTTAGCTATACCCTGCACCACGAAGTAAGTGGCTTTTCTTATACTTTTATTTTGACAAACTTTTCTACAGAAATAAAATTTTGACAATATTTTCTACATAAATAATTTTTTTACAAAATTATAAATAAATACAATTTTGACAACATTTTATTTCCCTAGGAAGTTTGACAAAATTTTCTATAGAATAAAAATTTTGACAGAATTTTCTACATAAATAAAATTTTGACAAAATTTTCTATAGAAATAAAATTTTGACAAAATTTTCTATAAAAATAAAATTTTGACAAAATTTTCTATAGAAATAAAATTTTGCAAAAATATTCAATAGAAATAACATATTGACAAAATTTTCTATAGAAAAAACATTTTGAGAAATTTTTCTATAGAAATTCAATTTTGACAAAATTTTCTATAGAAATAACATTTTGACAAAATTTTCTATAGAAATAAAATTTTGAGAAATTTTTCTATAGAAATCAAATTTTAACAAAATTGTCTCTAGAAATAAAATTTTGACAAAAATTTTCTATAAAAATAAAATTTTGATAAAAATTGTCTATAGGTTAGGTTATGTTAGATTTTTTATAGAAATAAAAGTTTGAAAAAATTTTCTATAGAAATACAATTTTGACAAAATTTTCTATAGAAGTACAATTTTGACAAAATTTTCTCTAGAAGTAAAATTTTTCTATAGAAATAAAATTTTGACAAAATTTTCTATAGAAATAAAATATTGACAAAATTTTGTTTCCCTAGGAAGTTTAATAAATTTTTATATAAAAATAAGATTTTGACAAAATTTTCTACAGAAATATTTTGCTATACCCTACACCACGAAGTAAGTGGCTTTTCTTATACTTTTATTTTGACAAAATTTTCTACAGAAATAAAATTTTGACAATATTTTCTACATAAATAATTTTTTTTACAAAATTATAAATAAATAGAAGTTTGACAATATTTTATTTCCCTAGGAAGTTTAACAAAATTGTCTATAGAATAAAAATTTTGACAAAATTTTAACAAAACTTTCTATGGAAATAAAATTTTGACAAAATTTTCTATAGAAATAAAATTTTGACAAAATAAATAGAAATAAAAATTTGTGAAAATTTTCTATAGAATAAAAATTTTGAAAAATTTTCTACAGAAATAAAATTTTAACAAAATTTTCTATAGAAATAAAATTTTGACAAAAGTTTCTATAGAAATAAAATTTTGACAAAATTTTCTATAGAAATAAAATTTTGACAAAATTTTCTATAGAAACAAAATTTTGACAAAATTTTCTATAGAAATAAAATGTTGACAAAATTATCTATAGAAATAAAATTTTGACAAAATTGTTCTTCCAAACACCATTAGAGTTTTGTGAACACTCCAGCTAACTCCCAGTCTGCCATCCTGCAGCGAACATTCCAGCCGCGAGTCCTATAGCCAATCAAGTCCCGACCGTCTAGGGTACTAGAAGGTTTCTAGGGGTGTGTGATCACCCAAGCAACACATTTCCCAGACTGTGAGCTATCCATCAGAGTTTTGTGACCACTTTAGCCACCTCCCAGCCTGTCATAATTTAGCGAACATCCTAGCCGCGTGTCCTATAACCACTCACTGGCCCGACCGTCAATAAAAGGGTAACTAGGGTGTATGATCACCCTAGAAATATATTTCCCAGGCCATCATCTAGATGGCCTGGGCCTTCTAGTTTCCTCTGTTCAAAAGTATTTCTGGTGGAGTCGACACCATTTTGCTCGACATGAGAGTCTAGATCTATATAAACAATTTTTATGTCTGGAATCTGTATATTTCTTACCTAAGCCTCTCACCTAAGCCTCACCAAGGCCTTGGGGTATATGGATGCTATTAAACCAGTTGCTCTTCTAGTTAGTTTTCATTTTTCACAATTTGTACAAAACTAATTTTCTATAGAAATAAAATTTTTACAATTTTTTTTATAGAAATAAAATTTTAACAAAATTTTCTACAGAAATAATATTTTGACAACATTTTCTATTAAAATGAAATTTTGACAAAATTTTCTATAAAAATAAAATTTTTAAAAATTTTCTGTAGAAATCAAAATGTTACAAACTTATCTATAGAAATAAAATTTTGACAAAAATTTTCTATAGAAATAAAATGTTGACAATAATTTTCTATAGGAATAAAATTTTGACAAATTTTTCTATAGAAATAAAATTTTGAAAGAAATTTCTATAGAAATACAATTTTGACAAAATTTTATATAGAAATAAAATTTTGACAAAATATTCTATAGAATAAAATTTTGACAAAATTTTATGTCCCTAGGAAGTTTAACAAAATTTTCTATAGAAATACAATTTTCAAAAAATGTTCTATAGAAATAAATTTTTGACAAAATTTTCTATAGAAATAAAATTTTGACAAGATTTTCTATAGAAATAAAATTTTGACAACATTTTCTATAGAAATACAATTTTGACAAAATTTTCTACAGAAATATTGTTTTCAACTGGATGAGCTCATTCATACCAGCCTACCATTCTCCGTTTTCTCATATTCCTCAGTTAGGGTTGTGCGATCACTTTAGCCATGTGCTCCTCCATTTACCCTTTTTTCAAATTCCTCAGCTAGGCGTGTGTGATCACTCAAGCAAAGTGTTCCTCGTTCTCTCCGATTCCTCCGTTAGTGGTGTGCGATCACTCTAGTCACGTGCCCTCTGTTTCCCCGTTGTCTCTTATTTCTCACGTTTTATTCCAACCATCAGTAGCATCGTGTGTGATCACTCAAGCAACACATATCTCAGACCGTCAGCCATCCATAAGAGTTTTGTGAAGACTCCAGATAACGCCCAGTCCGCAATCCTGCAACGAGCATAGCTTGAGTGGCTATAGGACATGCGGATATGTCCTATAGCCACTCAAGCATCCGACCTTCTATAAGAGTTTACCAGAAGGTTGCTAGGGGTATGTGATCACTCAAGCAACACATTTCCCAGGCCTTCAGCTATCCATTACAGTTTTGTGACCACACCAGCCATCTTCCAGCCCACCATAAATCAGCGAACATCCTAGCCCCGTGTCTTATAACCACTCACTTCCCCGACCGTCAATAAAAGGGTAGCTAGGGTGTATGATCACCCTAGAAATGCATCTCTCAGGCCATCATCTAGAGTTGTGGGACCTCTCTAGCCACCTTCCAGTCCGTCCTCCTTCATCGAGTCGCGTATGCTCGCCAAACGCTAAAGAAACCATGGCATTGAACGAATAAACTAGCCTTCTAGTTTCCTCTGCTCAAAACCATTTCTGGTGGAGTTGACAGCATTTTGCTCGACATAAGAGTCTAGATCTATAAAAAACATTTTTATGTTAGGAATCTTATATTTCTCACCTAAGCCTCGGGGTATATGGGTGCTATTAGTTACTCTTCTTGCGATTTATTTTCAAATGTCTCGAAGTTCCTTTGAGGTGTTTTCTGCAGTTTACCTGAAAATAAAGTTTGTTGTAAATTATTAAAAAGTCGGTCTACTCCGTTCTAATTTTCCTTTTTCAAATTTATTATTATTTTGTTTTAATTTTAGGTTTCGTTAATAAATTGGAAATCTTATCAATGTTGTGTTCTATTTGTGAAAGTGATATTAATCTGAAGTGCTTCAACTCAATGCGATTAGCCTAGTAGGGAGTCTTGTATAATTTTTGAATTATTTATATTTCTTTAGGCTTGTAAACAACATTGATATAAGACGAAGGGTTTAACATATATGGGAGGTGTCTCACAAAATGGACATATATGAAGTTGGTGAAATTACATTTAAAATAAAATTGTAATTTTTGGAGAGTGCTACTGGAGTTAGTCTGTAATCAGCAATTATTAGGTATTAAACATTAAAAACCGAGTACGAAAATAACCAAAAATATAATTGTATCTGATATATAACTTAATGTTTTATTTTTATAATATAGCATATTGAAAGATTTCTGTTTTTAAATTTGTTTCTATTTTTCAATATCATGTGAAATAAGAAATTCCAATTATTACAACATCCCTGTTATGATTATTAATTCATTATGTGAATGCTTTTCATTCAAGTTCAAATGCGGGCATTACATTCAATCATATACTGCATTAATTACCATATCATTTAGTTAATAATAATCTAATCTCAGCTTAACCCAAAATAAATAAAATACTTAAAGTATAACACAGATATTTTGGGTTAATACAACATTGATTGTAAGGTTATCATATTGTGTATTGGCTGCTAATTTATTAGGTGAGAGTTATATGTAGACCATTAAACGTGAAATTGAATGGAAGTGACAGAAAAAGATTTCCCTTACGTTGTAGTACTTGCGATTTTCTGAAAATTCAAGAGAATTATTGAAATTGTAGGGAACGACAAGAGATGAGTGAAAAACAGCAGAAAAACGATAAATTCTAACAAAATTTCTCGTATGTAACAGCTCAGTTGGGTAGTCCTCGAACTGATAAATAAATAATTAATTAATAGGACTACCATACTTTATATCCAAGAAGTTCGAGTTGCCAGTTTCGTTCTGCAATGCCAATTTGTTCTGCAATTCTTTTTCTTCCAATCGGCGATTGGATAGCCGAGATATTTCAAAAAGTGCATAAAGGAATCATTTGTAATTTTTTTAGTGTTACTGGTACCCAGCAAAAAAAGCGTCGCCAAAAATGTAATGAAAATGTTATTTTTGGATCCGGAAGTGGTGCAAAATTGACGCAGAAGCGATGAATTTAACATGGGCTTGTCATAGGATGAAAGTCCTCCATTTCAACAGCCATATCACTGAATTTCTTTACTTCTTTAGTTGTGATCCGAATTCAATGTTCTGGATGTAAAAAATTCTGTGATATTTTGTCAAATAAATAATTTTTACTATTTTTTTATAATTTTTAATGGATTCTAACGCTTGTCGGAAACGTTTGACCCCTATTTTCAAAAATGCACAATTTTTTCAAATTCTATTTAGCATTTTTTCGACAAAATTTAAATGATTTGTACCATTTTATGAATTCTTATTCTGTTTTTAACCAATTTGAAACAAAAAAAGTTCAAATTACCCACTAAAAGTATGAAAAAATCAAGTTATATAAAATTGAATTAAAAGAACTTCCTGGGTAGTTAAAATAAAGAACATCATTGGGAGTGCATCTTCTGGAAGTGCTTTTAAAATTGTGCCTTTGGAAGAACTTCCAAATTTTTTGCTGGGCAGTGTATAAGGTAACTAATTCCCCAGTCGCTTACTGTTAGGGTATTAGTTCCCAAGTCGATTACTAGTAGTACATAAGCTAGTCATTTGTGTGTTTTTAACTAATTCCCCAATCGGTTACTTGTAGTGTATAAGTGAACTAAGTCCCCATTCGATTACTGGTGTTACATAAGGAAGTCATTTTTTTATTTTTACCCCGACGATTACTGTTACTGTATAAGTGAACTAATTCCCCATTCGATTACTAGTGGCACATAAGGGATTCATTTGTGTATTGTGAACTGGACTGGGATGTTTGTTCCCTTATTCAATACCAGTAATCGACTGGGGAATAAACCAGTGTTCTGGCTGTGGAACTAGTTCCTTTTAGTAGTACATAAAGGAGTCATTTCTGTAACCATAGTCAATTACTAGTAGTGGATAAGGGAATTAATTCACTAGTCGATTGACCGAAACGGTTGTGTTTAGACGAAGCCGATTAGCATATTTTATTGAACAAAGGCATAAAAACAAAATTCCTCGGTCAGAAGGCCGATTATCGATTTTGAACGGTCATTTACTGGTGTATATAAAGGAGTTATTTGTGTATTGTAAAGCAGCTACCCAAAACAATTACTGGTACTGTATAAGGGAACTCATTCCCTAATCGATTATTCGTAGTGCATAAGGTAACTAGTTCCAAAGTCGTTTACTGATAGTGCGTAAGGGAATCATTTGTGTAACTAATTCTGGTAGTGCAACGATTGCTGGTAGTGCATAAGGGAACTAATTCCAGGTCAGTTACTGGTAGTGCATAAGCGAGTCATTGTATACACTAATTCTCTAGTCGATTACACTAATTCTCTAGTCGATTACTGGTAGTGCATGAGGGAGTCATTTGTGTAACTAATTTTCCGGTCGATTACTGGAAGGACACAATGGAGTCAATTATGTATTTTGAACTAATTCCCCAGTCGATTATTGGTAGTGTATAAGATAACTAATTCTCTAGTGGATTACTGGAGAATTAAGGGAGACAATTATGTATTTTGAACCAATTCCCCAATCGATTATTGGTAGTGGATAAGGGAACTAATTTACAGGTAGTGCATAAGGGAGACTGGCTCGATTACTGGTTGTGCGTCAGGGAGTCAATAATATATAGTGAACCAGTTCCCCAGTCGATTACTGGTAGAGCATCAGGGAACTAGTTCCCAAGTCAATTACTGGTAGTGCATGAGGGAGTCATTTTTAATTTTACACAAATTCCCTAATCGATTATTGGTAGTGGATAAGGGTGTCAATTGTGAATTTGGAACCAATTCCCCAGCGGATTACAGGTAGTCCATCTCCAAAATCATCCTATGGCAAGTATCAAAAAAAAGTTGTTCTCACATGAACTAAGAATAACTACACAGAAAAAATTTTCACGAACAATTTTCCAATTAAAATTTTAATTGAGTTTTTAAAAATATTCAATTAAAAATTTAATTGAATCAACAAATTTTTTAATTGAAACAAAAATCAATCACGAAAATTAATAGTATCAATTAATTTTTTAATTGAATCAAATAATTTTTTAATGGACAGACCTTCAATTAATTTTTAATTGATACTATCATTTCTGTGATTGAAGACATTTCTTTTAAAAATTAATTGGATCAATTAATTTCGTGATTGAATCAGAAAATTTTTTTGTGTGTAGGGTGGTTATCGATTTCGTGGTGCTAGAAATTCGATTTTTTAATAAGTTAACATTTCAAACTACTACCCAGAGAGTGAAGCCAACACATTTTTGTCAGCTGTAACTGACACTAAATTGTTGCCTACGTCGGCGGCGGCGTAGCCGATACAAAGTTTTTGGCGGTAATGAGATTCCTTGTTCCAATCAATCTTAGAATCAATCTTACAATCAATTTTACATTGCATTCAAATTTTCTCAGCAAAATTTTTGTAAAATTATTATAGTAACATGATACAGATTGTTTATGGGTGGAAAGTTCAAAATTTTGCTGAAAAAACAACAATTATCTATACATTTTCTTATTTAAATCAATAATTTTGATTAATTGCCGGCTAAATTTGAGTCGAGATAAGTCGACATATTCGACGGCGGCGTCTACTGCCAGAAATGGGTCGGCGGCGAATACAATCGGCAGCACGACTCGACGGCTTCATTCTCTGCTAGTACCCAAGTCAAATTGCAGCACAAATCGGTACAAACCTAGCACAATTCAGTACAACTTTCAAAGTTACGAAATTGGCAAATGGCAATTCTATCTTCTTGGGCATGCATACTTTTAGGCAAACAGTAATAAATGGGAACATTTATTAGTCAAAGACAATCTAGACAACAAGATACAGCCTTGTCATTGGAAAGTTTGAGCATTAGCATTGGCGAACATTTTTTCCCGCAACTACAAATGCAATAACGTTCTCTAAAAACAAATTGAGTCACTTTACTGCGCTCGTAAGATAAACAAAATAATTGTGAATGGACATGAAACATGCATAGACCAAAAAATGGATAGACGTCTCAAGTCAATTCACAATGATTTTGTTAATTTGTAAAACATGAATTATCGTACATATTTGTTAATTTCCAATAAAGAAAGGTGGAGACAAATTTCACCGCTGTGAATGGACTTAAGACGTATATATCTTTCTATATCTATGTGTGTAATATCATCGTCTCCGATACAATTCAGTAAATATTTTGGGGTATACTTTTAGGCTGCTTGTGATAAATGGAAATCATTCACAATCACGGTTGCCACAGTTGGTAGGATTTTACAAACAATTGTGGATTTTGTACTGTTGGTAGACTGGTAGAATTTCTAATGTTTCGTTCGATTTTGCAAAATAATACTCTTTAACTTTTTTGACAAAATTTTCTACACTAATATAATGTATACAAATTTTTCTATAGAAATAAAATGTTGACAAAATTTTCTATAGAAATAAAATTTTTACAAAATTTTTATAAAAATAAAATTTTGACAAAATTTTCTATAGAAATAAAGTTTTTAAAAAATTGTCTATAAAAATAAAATTTTGGCATTTTCTATAAAATGAAACTTTGACAACATTTTCTATAAAAACAAAATTTTGACATTTTCTATTGAACAAAAATTGTACAAAATTTTCTATAGAAATAAAATTTTGACACAATTTTCTATATATATAAAATTTTGATAAAATTTTCTATAGCAATAAAATGTTGACAAAATTTTCTATAGAAATAAAATTTTGACAACATTTTCTATAGAAAAAAAATTTTGACAAAATTTTCTATAGAAATAAAGTTTTTACAAAATTGTCTATAAAAATAAAATTTTGGCATTTTATATAAAATGAAACTTTGACAACATTTTCTATAGAAATAAAATTTTGACATTTTCTATTGAAAAAAAATTGTACAAAATTTTCTATAGAAATAAAATTTTGACAAAATTTTCTATAGAAATAAAATTTTGACAAAATTTTCTATAGAAATAAAATTTTGAAAAATTTTTTTATAGAAAAAAGATGTTGACAAAATTCTCTATAGAAATAAAATTTGGACAAAATTTTCTATAGAAATAAAATTTTTACAAAATTTTCTATAGAAATTAAAAGATTTTATATATTTTATATGGAAATGAAATTTTTTAAAAATTTTGTACAGAAATAAAAGTTTGCTCAATTTTCAATAGAAATAAAAGTTTGAAAAAATTTTCTATAGAAATAAAATTTTGACAAAATTTTCTATTGAAATAAAATTTTGACAAAATTTTCTATAGAAAAAAATTTTGACAGAATTTTCTATAGCAATAAAATGTGGACACAATTTTCTATAGAAATTAAAAGTTTTTAAAAATTTTATATAAATGAAATTTTTAAAATTTTTTTATAGAAATAAAATTTTGACAAAATTTTCTTTAGAAATAGAATTTTGACAAAATTTTATATGGAAATAACATTTTGACAACATTTTCTATAGAAATAGAATTTTGACAAAATTTCCTATGGAAATAATATTTTGACAAAATTATCTATAGAAATAAAATTTTGACAAAATATTCTATAGAAAAAAAAATTTTGACAAAATTTTCTACAGAAATAAAATTTTGACAAAATATTCTATAGAAAAAAAAAATTTGACAAAATTCTCTATAGAAATAAAAAGTTGACAAAATTTTCTATAGAAATAACATTTTGTCAAAATTTTCTATATAAATAAAATTTTGACAAAAGAAATAAAATTTTGACAAAATTTTCTATAGAGATAAAATTTTGACAAAATTTGCTATAGAAATTAAAAGTTTTTAAAAATTTTATACAAATGAAATTTTTAAAAATTTTATATAGAAATAAAATTTTGACAAAATTTTCTTTAGAAATAGAATTTTGACAAAATTTCATATGGAAATAATATTTTGACAAAATTCTCTATAGAAATAAAACTTGGACAAAATTTTCTATAGAAATAACGTTTTGACAAAATTTTCTATACAAATAAAATTTTGACAAAAGGTATAAAATTTTTACGAAATTTTCTATAGAAATAAAATCTTGACAAAATTTTCTATAGAAATAAAATTTTGACAAAACTTTCTATAGAAATAAAATTTTGGCAAAATATTCTATAGAAAAAAATTTTGACAAAATTCTCTATAGAAATAACATTTTGACAAATTTTTCTATATAAATAAAATTTTGACAACAGAAATAAAATTTTTACGAAATTTTCTATAGATACAAAATGTTGAAAAAATTTTCTATAGAAATAAAATTTGGACAAATTGTTCTATAGAAATAACATTTTGACAAAACGTTCTAAAAAATTAAATTTTAACAAAATTTTTAATAGAAATAAAATTTTGACAAAATTTTCTATAGAAATAATATTTTGACAAAATTTTCTACAGAAATAAAATTTTGACAAAATTTTCTATAGAAATAAAATTTTGACAAAATTTTCTATAGAAATAAAATTTTTAAAAAAATGTTCTATAAAAATAAAATTTTGACATTTTCTATAAAAATTAAACTTTGACAACATTTTCTATAGAAATAAAACTTTGACAACATTTTCTATAGAAATAAAATTTTGACAACATTTTCTATTGAAATAAAATTTGACACAATTTTCTATAGAAATAAAATTTTGACAAAATTTTCTATAGAAATAAAATTTTGACAAAATTTTCTATAAAAATACAATTTTATCACAATTTTCTATAGAAATAAAATTTTGACAACACTTTCTATAGAAATAAAATTTTTAAAAATTTTATATAAAAATAAAATTTTGACAAATTCTCTATAGAAATAAAATTTTGACAACATTTTCTATAGAAATAACATTTTTAAAAAATTGTCGAAAGAAATAAAATTTTGAAAAATTTTCTATAGAAATAGAGTTTTAACAAAATTTTCTATAGAAATAGAATTTTGACAAAATTTCATATGGAAGTAACATTTTGACAACATTTTCTATAGAAATAGAATTTTGACAAAATTTCCTATGGAAATAATATTTTGACAAAATTCTCTATAGAAATACAATTTTGACAAAATACTCTATATAAATAAATTTTTGACAAAATTTTCTAAAGAACTAAAATTTTGACAAAATTTGTTATAAAAATAAAATTTTGACAAAATTTTCTATAGATATATAATTTTAACACAATTTTCTATAGAAATAAAAAAAAAAAATCGATACAAATAAATTTTTGACAAATTTTTTATGGAAATAAAATTTTGACAACATTTTCTATAGAAATAAAATTTTGAAAAATTTTGTATAGAAATAGAATTTTTACAGAATTTCCTATGGAAATAATATCTTGACAAAATTTTCTATAAAAATAAAATTTGGACAAAATTATCTATAGAAATAAAGGGTGATTTGTTAAGAGCTTGATAACTTTTTTTAAAAAAAAAAACGCATAAAATTTGCAAAATCTCATCGGTTCTTTATTTGAAACGTTAGATTGGTCCATGACATTTACTTTTTGAAGATAATTTCATTTAAATGTTGACCGCGGCTGCGTCTTAGGTGGTCCATTCGGAAAGTCCAATTTTGGGCAACTTTTTCGAGCATTTCGGCCGGAATAGCCCGAATTTCTTCGGAAATGTTGTCTTCCAAAGCTGGAATAGTTGCTGGCTTTTTTCTGTAGACTTTAGACTTGACGTAGCCCCACAAAAAATAGTCTAAAGGCGTCAAATCGCATGATCTTGGTGGCCAACTTACCGGTCCATTTCTTGAGATGAATTGTTCTCCGAAGTTTTCCCTCAAAATGGCCATAGAATCGCGAGCTGTGTGGCATGTAGCGCCATCTTGTTGAAACCACATGTCAACCAAGTTCAGTTCTTCCATTTTTGGCAACAAAAAGTTTGTTAGCATCGAACGATAGCGATCGCCATTCACCGTAACGTTGCGTCCAACAGCATCTTTGAAAAAATACGGTCCAATGATTCCACCAGCGTACAAACCACACCAAACAGTGCATTTTTCGGGATGCATGGGCAGTTCTTGAACGGCTTCTGGTTGCTCTTCACTCCAAATGCGGCAATTTTGCTTATTTACGTAGCCATTCAACCAGAAATGAGCGTCATCGCTGAACAAAATTTGTCGATAAAAAAGCGGATTTTCTGCCAACTTTTCTAGGGCCCATTCACTGAAAATTCGACGTTGTGGCTCGTTAGTAAGTCTATTCATGATGAAATGTCAAAGCATACTGAGCATCTTTCTCTTTGACACCATGTCTGAAATCCCACGTGATCTGTCAAATACTAATGCATGAAAATCCTAACCTCAAAAGAATCACCCTTTACAATTTTTACAAAAATTAAAATTTTGATAAAATTTTCTATAGAAATAAAACTTGGAAAAAAATTTCTATAGAAATAAAATTTTTTACAAAATTTTCTATAGAAATAAAATTTTTAAAAAATTTTCTATAAAAATAAAATTAAAAAAAATTCTTTTAAAATAAAATTAAAAAAAAGATATCTATAAAAATGACATTTTGACAACATTTTCTATAAAAATTAAAATTTGACAACATTTTCTATAAAAATAAAATGTTGACAACATTTTCTATAGAAATAAATTTTTGACAAAATTTTCTATAGAAATAAATTTTTAACAAAATTTTCTATAGAAATTTTTAAAAAAATGTTCTATAAAAATGAAATTTTGACATTTTCTATAAAAATGAAACTTTGACAACATTTTCTATAGAAATAAAATTTTGAAAAATTTTGTATAGAAATAGAATTTTTACAGAATTTCCTATGGAAATAATATCTTGACAAAATTTTCTATAAAAATAAAATTTGGACAAAATTATCTATAGAAATACAATTTTTATAAAAATTAAAATTTTGATAAAATTTTCTATAGAAATAAAACTTGGAAAAAAATTTCTATAGAAATAAAATTTTTTACAAAATTTTCTATAGAAATAAAATTTTTAAAAAATTTTCTATAAAAATAAAATTAAAAAAAAAATCTTTTAAAATAAAATTAAAAAAAAGAGATCTATAAAAATGACATTTTGACAACATTTTCTATAAAAATTAAATTTTGACAACATTTTCTATAAAAATAAAATGTTGACAACATTTTCTATAGAAATAAATTTTTGACAAAATTTTCTATAGAAATAAATTTTTAACAAAATTTTCTATAGAAATGAAATTTTGACACAATTTTCTATAGAAATAAACGTTTCTAAAAATTTTATGTAGAACTAACATTTTTTAAAAATTTTCTACAGAAATAAAATTTTGCTGAATTTTCTATACAAATAAAATTTTCACAAAATTTTCTATAGATATACAATTTGGACAAAATTTTCTATAGAAATAAATTTTTACATAAAACAGTCTACTCCACCTCGCTAACTCCTTAAGGATTGATAAAAACGAGAAAATCAAATCAAATACTTTGGTTTTATTTTTTATGTATCAACAAAAAATTTTGTTCTATACATAATATATAATTGTAGGACTTAATCTTAAACGTTTCATTCATAATGTATGGTATAAAAAATGTATATCCTAAAAACAAATACTTATGTAACTAATGGTGGTGGTTCGCGGGGGGTACTATGGCATTAATAAAAACAAATGCATTCGTTTATACAAATTCGATCCCCAGAGGATGGCTTTAAATTCGCTAAACTTTTCTCTGCATCTATTTATTTGCAGCAATTATTGTTCGTTCATCTTCGATGGGTTCATACCATCGTTTGGTGAAATTAACATAAAGACCAATGCTCAATATTAAGCATCCGCATGAAAGTAAACCCACGCCAACATAATAACCAATATAGGGGAGATTTAAAGCAAGCTGTAAGAAAAGTATGAATTATTAAAAAAAATTCGGAGGAAACTAAAAACCCTTTTTAAAGGACAATTTACCTTAACCTCTTTGGCAAGTTCTGGTGTTATTTTGGCAATACTATTAATGGTAAAAAGTGGGGCATAGAATGAAGGAATACCCTTAAGTAACCTGAAATTAGATCAAACAAGCAGCGTTAAAGCTTACTGTATTCCCCGTTCCTCACCATTCAAACTTACGTTATATCACTATCTGGTTCGATGAACAAACTAATTTGTATGGCTGCGTTCACATCTAAAGGTACACCCATTTTCGGCTCCAATACTATATAGAAAACATCCTTCTCTGGATCTGCTTTTGTACCCGTAGTGGTATTCGCATAACTTGGGTCGGCATACAGAAATCCTGGATGTGACATAAACATAGGAGCCCCTTCGGAACATGTGCGTATATCTGTGACACCATGTTTGGGACAGTTGTCAGGTTGCAACTCAGGCGGACAATAACATTTCATATCTGGATTTAAATCTCCACTATCATAGGTATCGGGCTTTGTCTCATAGCGTATAGCTTCGATGCCCTCAATGACCTCTGTTCCAGAAGGCACCAAATTGATAATGCGGCAAGTATCTTTCATATATATGGTAATCCATTCTTCGGGACCTCTATTGGGTACGAACAAATCGGAAGTGCTACCATTTATACGACCACATTCTCCTTCAAAGAATCCTGTATGATTTTTACCATTCCAGAACTTCAATTCGCCCAATTCCCTAAGGTCTTCAACTCCTGTATTGATGGTGAATATGCCTTCAAAACTTTTGGAGCCATTACGATGTAAAAGCCAAGCGAAATGATTATCTTTTATATTTCCCGTCATCGAGTTATTCAGTTTCATGGCATAATCCAAGAACTCATCATAGAATCCCTTAAATATCCATTCATCGGCAGTGTGTGTTTGATAGAGACTTCCTCCATTGTTATTTAGGGCAATATTGAAAAATATTTTAATAAATTTGGGAAAATCACGAGCCATATGGGAAGCAGCCTGTAAAGAGAAAAGGAAATGGTGAGCGAATTAAAATTAAGGAGAAAAAAATGGGCTCAAACAGCATGTGATGTAAGTAGGTTTTGAATATCTTATGAACTAATTACGCTACAGAGATCTTAACTACCGTGGTCCAATGGTTAGTTTCGACCGAACGCGAATGTTGGTTTATACCCTCTCAGTAAAGCTAGTGAAACACCGTTCGAACTCGGCCATCAGAAGTAGGTCCCTTGTCATCAGTCCCAGAATAGGGCGACAGTCATTGATAAGACTGCCCAACTGTACTATCTAACCTAACGGCATACCTTCCCTTCCGGCCCCAGGAAAATAAGCCTCAAACCCAAATGAAACGGGGGTTAAAAAGTGGGATGATGTTTCGTAATAATATTAGCCCCAACAAAATATAACTGAAGCATGAAAATCGACCCCAAAGAAAAACCAGTAAGGAAAGTCTAAAGTCGGGCGGGGCCGACTATATTATACCCTGCACCACTTTGTAGATCTAAATTTTCGATACCATATCACATCCGTCAAATGTGTTGGGGGCTATATATAAAGGTTTGTCCCAAATACATACATTTAAATATCACTCGATCTGGAAGAATTTGATAGACTTCTACAAAATCTATGGACTCAAAATTTAAGTCGGCTAATGCACTAGGGTGGAACACAATGTTAGTAAAAAAATATGGGAAACGTTTAAATCTGAAGCAATTTTAAGGAAACTTCGAAAAAGTTTATTTATGATTTATCGCTCGATATATATGTATTAGAAGTTTAGGAAAATTAGAGTCATTTTTACAACTAAGCAGTGGCGATTTTACAAGGAAAATGTTGGTATTTTGACCATTTTTGTCGAAATCAGAAAACATATATATGGGAGCTATATCTAAATCTGAACCGATTTCAACCAAATTTGGCACGCATAGCTACAATGCTAATTCTACTCCCTGTGCAAAATTTCAACTAAATCGGAGTTAAAAATTGGCCTCTGTGGTCATATGAGTGTAAATCGGGCGAAAGCTTTATATGGGAGATATATCCAAATCTGAACCGATTTCAAGCAAATTTGGCACGCATAGTTACAACGCTAATTCTACTCCCTATGCAAAATTTCAACTAAATCGGAGCAAAAAATTGGCCTCTGTGGGCAAATGAGTGTAAATCGGGCGAAAGCTATATATGGGAACTATATCTAAATCTGAACCGATTTTGCTGATATTTTGCAAGTTTTTCGAGACTCATAAAATATTCGGATGTACGGAATTTGAGGAAGATCGGTTGATATACACGCCAATTATGACCAGATCGGTAAAAAATATATATGGCAGCTATATCTAAATCTGAACCGATTTTTTCCAAAATCAATAGGGATCGTCTTTGAGTCGAAACAGGAACCTATACCAAATTTTAGGACAATCGGACTAAAACTGCTAGCTGTACTTTGCACACAAAAATACATCAACAGACAGACAGACAGACAGACAGACGGACAGACAGACGGACAGACAGACAGACGGACATCGCTAAATCGACTCAGAATTTAATTCTAAGCCGATCCGTATACTAAAAGGTTGGTCTATGATTACTCCCTCTTAGCGTTACATACAAATGCACAAACTTATTATACCCTGTACCACAGTAGAGGTGAAGGGTATAATTAGGGCTCGCATTATCCCACTTTGGACTTTGCCCCTTGGAGAAAACTAAGCAGCCGGGCAAAGCCGGCTACTTAACTCATTTTGGTCTCTGTCAATAAACTGCGTACCCTCCTAATATATCATAATATTTTGTTACTAATGCCAATCTAACACCGCTTATTGGAAACCCTACACAATATATTGGCACTTCTCTTGAGGAACGCAACATGTTTGGTTTTTATTGTGTTTACTCCTAGATCACATAACCTCGCCTATTTTTAAACCCTTCACCACTACTGTGGTACAGGGTATAATAAGTTTGTGCATTTGTATGTAACGCCAAGAAGCAAAAGTCTGAGACCCATCGTTTAGTATACCGATCGTCTTAGAATTAAATTCTGAGTCGATTTAGCGATGTCCGTCTGTCTGTCTGTCTGTTGATGTATTTTTGTGTGCAAAGTACAGCTCGCAGTTTTAGTCCGATTGTCCTAAAATTTGGTATAGGGTCCTGTTTCGGCTCAAAGACGATCCCTATTGATTTTGGAAAAAATCGGTTCAGATTTAGATATAGCTGCCATATATATTTTTCACCGATCTGGTCATAATTGTCGTGTATATCAACCGATCTTCCTAAAATTCCGTACATCCGAATATATTACGAGTCTCGGAAAACTTGCCAAATATCAGCCAAATCGGTTCAGATTTAGATATAGCTCCCATATATAGCTTTCGCCCGATTTACACTCAAATGACCACAGAGGCCAATTTTTTGATCCGATTTAGTTGAAATTTTGCACAGGGAGTAAAATTAGCATTGTAGCTATGCGTGCCAAATTTGGTTGAAATCGGTTCAGATTTAGATATAGCTCCCATGTATACCTTTCGCCCGATTTACACTCATATGACCACAGAGGCCAATTTTTAACTCCGATTTAGTTGAAATTTCGCACAGGGAGTAGAATTAGCATTGTAGCTATGCGTGTAAAATTTGGTTGAAATCGGTTCAGATTTAGATATATCTCCCATATATAGCTTTCGCCCGATTTACACTTATATGACCACAGAGGTCAATTTTTAACTCCGATTTAGTTGAAACTTTGCACAGGGAGTAGAATTAGCATTGTAGCTATGCGTGTCAAATTTGGTTGACATCGGTTCAGATTTAGATTTAGCTCCCATATATATGTTTTTCTGATTTCGACCAACATTTTCCTTGTAAAATCGCCACTGCTTAGTCGAAAAGTTGTAAAAATTACTTTGATTTTCCTAAACTTCTAATACATATATATCGAGCGATAAATCATAAATAAACTTTTGCGAAGTTTCCTTAAAATTGCTTCAGATTTAAATGTTTCCCATATTTTTACTAACATTGTGTTCCATCCTAGTGCATTAGCCGACTTAAATTTTGAGTCTATAGATTTTGTAGAAGTCTATCAAATTCTGTCCAGATCGAGTGATATTTAAATGTATGTATTTGGGACAAACCTTTATATATAGCCCCAAAAACATTTGACGGATGTGATATGGTATCGAAAATTTAGATCTACAAAGAGGTGCAGGGTATAATATAGTCGGCCCCGCCCGACTTTAGACTTTCCTTACTTGTTTTAAGTTCGATTATGTTGGCCTGTCTCACGGCGGCTGATATACACTTAAGCTAGTATTCGCTTTATTATACGCTCTAACTTCTTCTTTGGGAGCCACCGTGGTGTAATGGCTAGCATGCTCGCCTTGCATACACAAGGTCGTGGGTTCGATTCCTGCTTCGACCGAACACCAAAAAGTTTTTCAGCGGTGGATTATCCCACCTCAGTAATGCTGGTGACATTCCTGAGGGTTTAAAAGCTTCTCTAAGTGGTTTCACTGCAATGTGGAACGCCATTTGGACTCGGCTACAAAAAGGAACTCCCTTGTCATTGAGCTTAACATGCAATCGGGCAGCCCTCAGTAATAAGAGAGAACTTCACCAATGTGATATCACAATGGCCTGAATAGTCTAAGTGAGCCTGATACATCGGGCTGCCACCTAAGCTAACCTAACCTAACTTCTTCTTTCCACCGTACGCTTCTTTTATTCCAGGATATCTGTGTCCTTAACGAATTCCCTAATATGTTTCCAAGCTAGACCAGGTCCCGACTTACCCCCTTACCGATATGGTTAACTCTTTGCCTAGTAAATGCATGGCAGTGACAAAGGTAGTGTTCCAAAAACCATCTTCTCTGCTTCTCTTATTCTCAGATGGTTCAGATGTACGTTCAGTTCTGGGTGTAGCCTATAATATTTTTATCGCCCTTCCGTTGCTTTGGTTCGCAACGATTTATGTGTCTCTCGTGCCCATTTTTTTAGGTTCATGTATCGTATCTATGGACTTTGCAGTCTCTAAGTTCAATTCCATATGTGTCCTAGCTCTGCTGTTGCTTACTATTGCCTTCACTGACCTCTTTGAAAATATTCACTTTTTATGGCCTAGGTATTTTTTCAAGCCATTTAGCACATCCCGTTTTGTCACCCACTTCTGCCTGCAGGATTGAGCTGTGGTCTAGTAATCATAATAAGATCTCGATGTCAGATTCCTTACATATACATAGGTCCAATCACGTCCTCTCACCCATATTCGATTGCTTTTGAAATATACGTACAATCCCGTCCTCTCACCCGCATTCGATTGCTTTTGAAAAAATTTCACCAAAATTTTTCCAACTAAAGTCTTAATTGAGTTTTAAAAAATATTCAATTAAAAATTTAATTCATTCGACAAATTTTTTAATTGAAACAAAAATTAATAGTATCAATTAATTTTTAAAATGACTTTTAATTAAATTTTTATACCCTCCACCATAGGGTATATTAACTTTGTCATTCCGTTTGTAACACATCGAAATATTGCTCTAAGACCCCATAAAGTATATATATTCTGGGTCGTGGTGAAATTCTGAGTCAATCTGAACATGTACCTCCGTCTGTTGAAATCACGCTAACTTCCGAACGAAACAAGTTATCGACTTGAAACTTGGCACAAGTAGTTGTTATTGATGTAGGTCGGATGGTATTGCAAATGGGCCATATCGGTCCACTTTTACGTATAGCCCCCATATAAACGGACCCCCCAAATTTGGCTTGCAGACCTTCTAAGAGAAGCAAATTTCATCCGATCCGGCTGAAGTTTGGTGCATGGCGTTTGTACATGGTCTCTAACAACCATGCAAAAATTGGTCCACATCGGTCCATAATTATATATAGCCCCCATATAAACCGATCCCCAGATTTGACTTGCGGAGCCTCTAAGTGAAGCAAATTTCATCCGATTCGGCTGAAATTTGGTACGTGGTGTTAGCATATGATCCCTAACAATCATGGAAAAATTGGTCCACATTGGTCCATAATTATATATAGCCTCCATATAAACCGATCCCCAGATTTGATTTGCGGAGCCTCTAAGAGAAGAAAATGTCATCCGATCCGGCTGAAATTTGGTACATGGTGTTAGTATATGGTCTCTAAACACTACGCAAAATTGGTCCACATCGGTCAATAATTATATATAGCCCCCATATAAACCGATCCCCCGATTTGGCTTGCGGAACATTTCATCCGATCCGGCTGAAATTTGGTACATGGTGTTAGTATATGGTCTCTAAAAACCATGCACAAATTGGTCCACATTGGTCCATAATTATATATAGCCCCCATATAAACCGATCCCCAGATTTGACTTGCGGAGCCTCTAAGAGAAGAAAATGTCATCCGATCTGGCTGAAATTTTGGTACATGGTGTTAGTATATGATCTCTAACAACCATGCAAAAATTGGTCCACATCGGTGCATAATTATATATAGCCCCCATATAAACCGATCCCCAGATTTGACCTCCGGATCCCCTTGGAAGAGCAAAATTCATCCGATTCGGTTGAAATTTGGTACGTGATGTTAGTATATGATATCTAATAACCATGCCAAGAGTGGTCCATATCAGTCCATAATCATATATAGCCCCCATATAAACCGATCCCGAGATTTGGTTTTGGAGCCTCTTGGAGGAGCAAATTTCATCCGAGTCAGTTGAAATGTGGTACATTGTGCTCGTATATGGCCGTTGACAACCATGCCCAACTAGGTCCATATCGGTTTATAGTTATATATAGCCCTCAGATAAATCGATCCCCAATCACACAAAAATTGGTCCATATCAAGTTCATAATTGTATATAGCCCTCATATAAGCGTCCCCCATATTTCAATTCTGGCTCTCTACATACCGTGCAAAAGTCCATATCTATTCGTAATTATTTGTAGTCTTACCAATACATACCATTTTTGTCTAATATATACCACGTATGGACTAACTTACAATTTAGAAAACGCTGTTAAGAAGTTTTAAGATACCTTGCCATCGGTTAGTATTACCACAACGGAAGTAATTCGATTGTGGATGACAGTCTTACGTAGAAGTTTCCACGCAATCCATGATGGAGGGTACATAAGATTCGGCCTGGCCGTATATACTTGTTTTTAAATGACTTTCAATTAATTTTTTTAATTGATACTATCATTTCTGTGATTGAAGACATTTAATTTAAAATTAATTGGATCAATTAATTTCGTGAAACAAAAAATATTTTTTGTATTTAAGTCTTAAGTTCAGTATCGTGCTAAAGGTTCTGGTTGACGTGATCTTCATAGCCCCAGCTATGTCAAGACAATATGTTCGTTGGTCGCATTGTAAAATTTCTATCTTCTTCTCCGTCGGTGTCCACCAGACTATCGACGTGTATGTCAGCCTCATTTAGAGCCCAACGATGTGTTGGCTGGGTCCTCCACATATACATCCAGTCCAGTCCTCTTACTCATTTTCAATCCATCGGTGTAGAAGTTATTTCCCTACGGTATCTGTTCTGGGGTTCCATTCTCCCGGGACCATTTTATTGGCGTCAGAATGTCGCACTCGATAGATATAGCCACCTCAGATGTACGAGAATGTAATATTGGCATTTTCACTCACTACATCAAGTTCCTCAATCTTCTATGTCGATGAAGTTCGAATAATAAACAAATTATAAGCAGAATTTTTTTTATACCCTCCACCATAGGATGGGGGTATATTAACTTTGTCATTCCGTTTGTAACACATCGAAATATTGCTCTAAGACCCCATAAAGTATATATATTCTGGGTCGTGGTGAAATTCTGAGTCGATCTGAGCATGTCCGTCCGTCCGTCCGCCCGTCCGCCCGTCCGCCCGTCCGTCTGTTGAAATCACGCTAACTTCCGAACGAAACAAGCTATCGACTTGAAATTTGGCACAAGTAGTTGTTATTGATTTAGGTCGGATGGTATTGCAAATGGGCCATATCGGTCCACTTTTACGTATAGCCCCCATATAAACGGACCCCCAAATTTGGCTTGAGATTGCTCTAAGAGAAGCAAATTTCATCCGATCCGGCTGAAATTTGGTACATGGTGTTAGTATATGGTCTCTAACAACCATGCAAAAATTGGGCCATATCGGTCCACTTTTACGTATAGCCCCCATATAAACGGACCCCCAAATTTGGCTTGCGATTGCTCTAAGAGAAGCAAAATTCATCCAATCCGGCTGAAATTTGGTACATGATGCTAGTATATGGTCTCTAACAACCATGCAAAAATTGGTCCATATCGGTCCACTTTTACGAATAGCCCCCATATAAACGGACCCCCAAATTTGGCTTGCGATTGCTCTAAGAGAAGCAAAATTCATCCGATCCGGCTGAAATTTGGTACATGGTGTTAGTATATGGTCTCTAACAACTATGCAGAAATTGGTCCACATCGCTCCATAAATATATATAGCCTCCATATAAACCGATCCCCTGATTTGGCTTGCGGAGCCTCTAAGAGAAGCAAATTTCATCCGATCCGGCTGAAATTTTGTACATGGTGTTGGTATATGTTCTCTAATGACCATGCAAAAATTGGTCCACATCGACCCATAATTATATATAGCCCCCATATAAGTCGATCCCCAGATTTGACCTCCGGAGCCTCTTAGAGGAACAAAATTCATCCGATCCGGTCGAAATTTGGAACATGGTGTTAGAATGTGGTCTCTAACAAACACGCAAGAATTGGTCCATATCGGTCCATAATTATATATAGCCCCCATATAAACCGTTCCCCAGATTTGATCTCCGGAGCCTCTTGGAGGAGCAAAATTCATCCGATCCGGTTGAAATTCGCAACGTGGTGTTAGTATAAGGCCGCTAATAACCATGCCAAAATTGGTCCATATCGGTCTATAGTTATATATAGCCGATCCCCAATCACACAAAAATTGGTCCATATCGGTTCATAATCATGGTTGCCACTCGAGCCAAAAATAATCTACCAAAATTTTATTTTTATAGAAAACATTGTCAAAATGTTATTTCTATAGAAAATTTTGTCAAAATTTTGTTTCTATAGAAAATTTTGTCAAAATTTTATTTCTATAGAAAATTTTGACAAAATTTTATTTCTATAGAAAATTTTGTCAAAATTTTATTTCTATAGAAAATTTTTTCCAAATTTTACTTCTATAGAAAATGTTGTCAAAATTTTATATTGTCAAAACTTTATTTCTATAGAAACTTTAAACTTAATTATATACGTATTTAATCGGTCTTTTTTAGTTTAATATATACCACGTATGGACTATGTGGTATATATTACGGTGTTAGGAAGTTTTAAGATACTTTGCCATCGGCTTCAGTAGAAGTTTCTACGCAATCCATGGTGGAGGGTACATAAGCTTCGGCCTGGCCGAACTTACGGCCGTATATACTTGTTTTTATAATCAAAACCACTTAATTTAGTGGTGGTTTCTTTTAAGTACCTAGACATAAACAATCGATGAGCTAAATTTAATCAGGTTATTTATATAAGACTGTGCCAAATTTAGAAGCGATAATTTAATATAATGTGTTAGCAAAATATATATTTAAATCTGATCACCTTTATTTAGCATAGATTAGTTTAATACTTAGATATAGGCAACCAATAAACTCAACTTACAAAATTACACTGTGTCAACTTTGATGGCATTTGCTTCTAGACATCTAGATAGAGGAAACTTTTTTGCTTCTTATGAAGTCTGATGTAACCTCCCTTACTTCATGAGTCAAACAAAATTATATAAGATTTTGCAATAAAAATTAAATATTAATTTTTTCTAAAAAAAAAAAAAACATTCTAAAACAATGTTGATTTTGTGAAATCCCATACTCTATAAATGCTACCTCAATTAGCTTTTAATTGCTAACATTAGTACACATAGTTATATCACACTAATTTCAACATTCAACATTTATGTAATCAAGATTTACAATTTTTTTTTATTAAATACTATAAAGCTGTTACCGTATCTTTTTGATTTACAATATAATCGAAATGACGTTAGTCACAGTTATTAGAAGCTATTATAAAATAGCAATACAATTTTATTGTTTTTATTTTTTTTTTTTTTATAATATGCATATTATTCGTGTTAAAGAGTAAAAAATAAACAACATGTCTTTCCGTACTGAATTTATAAATTGTTCAATTAACTAAATTAATTTATTTAAATTTCATTCACTTCCCGAAACAACGTGAAATTATTTTCCTCTAATTATATCAATACCTTAGAGTTCCAGGTTTCGTAACTAAAGCTGACTACTATGTTCAGTTTTCAAGCTGGAAACCAGATTGTTTTCACGGTTACTTTTTTAAATTAATTAAACTATGAAAATAAAATAGTTCACAATCAATTCCTTAGATCTTTTCCTTTTATTATTTCACAAGACTTCACAAGAAATATAATCGTCTTCATTTAGATTTTTGTACTTTTAATTTAGTGTTTTGGTGAAAAATACGAATATAGTACTCACCTTAAAGTACAAAATCTATCCCCTAGATTAATATTTAATAACATCCGTTTCTGATTCAATTATTATGATACACTGAAAGAAGAGTTTTCTTTTCTGAGTAACGAAATTTTGAGACAAGCAAAAAATTTCTTTTGATGCTAGAAAATGTTCTTTAAAAACAAATAAAACAAGTAAGGAAAGTCTAAAGTCGGGCGGGGCCGACTATATTATACCCTGCGCCACTTTGTAGATCTAAATTTTCGATACCATATCACATCCGTCAGATGTGTTTGGGGCTATATATAAAGGTTTGTCCCAAATACATACATTTAAATATCACTCGATCTGGACAGAATTTGATAGACTTCTAAAGGGTGATACGGTCAAAATTTGGTCAAGGGAAACGGCGTGTAAATCGGTGAAATCGTTTATTTAAAAAATCAAATTAAATTTATTTTTCAAGTTCAATTAGTATAAAATTCAGGAAAAATATTCAGTTAGGCTTTCGCTTTTCCAAATCCGAATTGCCGGGCCTCACGCTTGACACCTGCCATCAGATTTTGTACAGCCACCTTGTCCACCTTCTTCGCCGCAGAAAGCCAGTTTGCCTTGAACTGCTGCTCGTCCTTAGCAGTTGTTTTGGTCTTCTTTAGGTTCCGCTTGACAATAGCCCAGTATTTCTCAATTGGGCGGAGCTCTGGCGTGTTGGGAGGGTTCTTGTCCTTGGGAACCACCTGCACGTTGTTGGCGGCGTACCACTCCATGGCCTTTTTACCGTAATGGCAAGATTCCAAATGCGGCCAAAACAGTACGGAACAACCGTGTTTCTTCAGGAAAGGCAGCAGACGTTTATTCAAACACTCTTTCACGTAAATTTCTTGGTTGACAGTCCCGGAAGCTATGAAAATGCTGCTTTTCAAGCCACAGGTACAGATGGCTTGCCAAACCAGATATTTCTTTGCGAACTTTTATGCGCTTGAAAATATGTGCTACCTTTCCCCTTCCTTTAGCCGTATAAAACTCCTGTCCCGGAAGCTGCTTGTAGTCGGCTTTGACGTAGGTTTCGTCGTCCATTACCACGCAGTCAAACTTCGTCAGCATCGTCGTGTACAGCCTCCGGGATCGCGCTTTGGCCGTCGTATTTTGTTTATCATCGCGATTTGGAGTCACTACCTTCTTGTAAGTCGATAGTCCGGCTCGTTTTTTGGCTCGATGCACGTTTGTAGACGATACACCCAGCTTATTTGCGCCATCTCGGAGAGAGAGGTTAGGGTTTCGCTTGAAACTACCGGCAACTCTCTTTGTCGTCTCAGCGGCTTCCGGTTTTCGATTTTCCCCCGATCCAGACTCCCTGGCTGTCGACAAACGTTCCCTAAACACTTTAATTACATTTGTAACGGTTGATTTGGCAACTTTTAGCGATTTTGCCAGCTTTGCGTGCGAGTAGCTCGGATTTTCGCGATGCGCGAGCAAAATATTGATACGCTGCTCTTCTTGCTTGGACGGCATTTTGACAACTGAAGAGTGAATTCCAAAATCAGAATAGGAACAACATTCTACACACACACACCTTCAAAATGAGGGGTGTTTAGGTTTTCTAAATGCAAAATTGAAAGAAATACGTCAAGTTTATATTGACCAAATTTTGACCGTATCACCCTTTACAAAATCTATAGACTCAAAATTTAAGTCGGCTAATGCACTAAGGTGGAACACAATGTTAGTAAAAAATATGGGAAACATTTAAATCTGAAGCAATTTTAAGGAAACTTCGCAAAAGTTTATTTATGATTTATCGCTCGATATATATGTATTAGAAGTTCAGGAAAATTAAAGTAATTTTTACAACTTTTCGACTAAGCAGTTGCGATTTTACAAGGAAAATATTGGTATTTTGGCCATTTTTGTCGAAATCAGAAAAACATATATATGGGAGCTATATCTAAATCTGAACCGATTTCAACCAAATTTGACACGCATAGCTACAATGCTAATTCTACTCCCCGTGCAAAATTTCAACTAAATCGGAGTTAAAAATTAACCTCTGTGATCATATGAGTGTAAATCGGGCGAAAGCTATATATGGGAACTATATCTAAATCTGAACCGATTTCAACCAAATTTGGCACGCATAGCTACAATACTAATTTTTCTCCCTGTGCAAAATTTCAACTAAATCGGAGTTAAAAATTGGCCTCTGTCGTCATATGAGTGTAAATCGGGCGAAAGCTATATATGGGAGATATATCTAAATCTAAACTGATTTCAACCAAATTTACCACGCATAGCTACAATGCTTATTCTACTCCCTGTGCAAAATTTCAACCAAATTGGGCCAAAACTCTGGCTATTAGAACCATATTAGTCCATATCGGGCGAAAGATATATATGGGAGATATATCTAAATCTGAACCGATTTCAATCAAATCGGTACTAATTGTACTTCTAGTGCAAAATTTCAAACAAATTGGGCCAAACCTCTGGCTTCTAGGACCATATTAGTCCATATCGGGCGAAAGATATATATGGGAGCTATATCTAAATCTGAATCGATTTCAACAAAATTTGGCACGCATAGCTACAAATCGACTTCCTATGCAAAATTTTAACCAAATTGGGCCAAAACTCTGGCTTTTAGGACCATATTAGTCCATATCGGGCGAAAGATATATATGGGAGCTATATCTAAATCTTAACCGATTTCAATCAAATTTTGCACACTTGAATATACTACTAATTGTACTTCTAGTGCAAAATTTCAACCAAATTGGTCAAAAAATCTGGCTTCTGGGGCCATATAAGTCCATATCGGGCGAAAAATATATATGAGAGCTATATCTAAATCTGAACCGATTTCAATAAAATTTAGCACACTTGACTACACTACTAATTGTACTCCACGTGCAAAATTTCAACCAAATCGGGATAAAACTCTGGCTTCTGGATCCATATAAGTGCATATCGGGCGAAAGATATATATGGGAGCTATATCTAAATCTGAACCGATTTCAATCAAATTTTGCACACTTGACTATACGACTAAGTGTAATGTTTGTACAAAATTTCAAGCAAATCGGTATAAAACTCTGGCTGCTGGGTCCATATTAGTGCATATCGGGCGAAAGATATATATGGGAGCTATATCTGAATCTGAACCGATTTCTTCCAAAATCAATAGGGTTCTATTCTGACCCAAATTAGGAACATGTGCCAAATTTGAAGTCGATTGGACTTAAATTGCGACTTATACTTTGATCACAAAAATATGTTCACAGACAGACGGACGGACGGACAGACGGACATGGTTATATCGACTCAGGGACCTACCCTGAGCATTATTGCCAAAGACACTATGTGTCTATCTCGTCTCCTGCTGGGTGTTACAAACATATGCACTAACTTATAATACCCTGTTCCACAGTGTGGCGCAGGGTATAATTAGTTTACAAACAATCGTTGAATCGATTATCATAAATTCTTTAGAGGATCTTGATGTTATCTATTAACAGAGCTCAATATTTTAATATTTCAATATTTCTTTTTATAACCTCCGCCATAGGATATTAACTTTGTCATTTGTAACACACCGAAATATTGCTCGAAGACCCCATAAAGTATATATATTCTGGGTCGTGGTGAAATTCTGAGTCGATGTAAGCCCGTCCGTCCGCCTGTTGAAATCACGCTAACTTCCGAACGAAACAAGCTATCGACGTGAAACTTGGCACAAGCAGTTGTTATTGATGTAGTCGGATGGTATTGAAAATGGGCCATATCGGACCACTTTTACGTATAGCCCCCATATAAACCGACGCTCAGATTTGGCTTGCAGAGCCTCTTGGAGGAACAAAATTCATCCGATCCGGTTGAAATTTGGTACATTGTGTTAGTATATGGTCTCTAATAACCATGCAAAAATTGGTCCACATCGGTCCATAATTATATATAGTCCCCATATAAATCGATCCCCCGATTTTGCTTGCGGAGTATCTAAGAGAACCAAATTTCATCCGATCCGGCTGAAATTTTGTACATGGTGTAAGTATATGGTCTCAGACAACCATGCAAATAGTGGTTTAAATCGGTCCATAATTATATATAGCCCCCATATAAACCGATCCCCAGATTTGGCTTGCGGAGCCTCTCAGAGAAGCAAATTTCATCCGAGCCGCCTGAAATTTGGTACATATACTAAGGTCTCTAACAACAATGCAAAAATTGGTCCACATCGGTAAATAATTATATATAGCCCCCATATAAACCGATCCCCCGATTTGGATTGCGGAGCCTCTAAGAGAATAAAATTTCATCCGATCCGGCTGAAATTTGGTACATGGTGTTAGTATATGGTCTCTAATAACCATGCAAAAATTGGTCCACATCGGTCCATAATTCTATACAGCCCCCATATAAACCGATTCCCAGATTTGACCTCCGGAGCCTCTTGGAAGACCAAAATTCATCTGATTCGGGTGAAATTTAATACGTGGTGTTAATATATGACCTCAAAAACCCATGCAAAAATTGGTCGAAATCGGTCCATAATTATGTATAGCCCCCATATAAACCGATCCCCAGATTTGACCTCCGGAGCCCCTTGGAGGAGCAAATTTCATCCGAGTCAGTTGAACCATGCCCAACTAGGTGCATATCGGTCTACAGTTATATATAGCCCTCAGACAAATCGATCCCCAATCACACAAAAATTGGTCCATATCAAGTTCATAATTGTAGCCCCCATAAGAGCGACCCCCATATTTCAATTCTTGGTCTCCACGTATCGTGCAAAAGTCCATATCGATTCGTATTTATTTGTAGACTTACCTATACATAACTCTTTTGTCTAATATATACCACGTATGGACTAACTCACAATTTAGAAAACGATGTTAAGAAGTTAAGTTGTGGTAAGTTTTACCACAATGCAAGTAATTCGATTGTGGATGGCAGTCTTTCGCAGAAGTTTCTACGCAATCCATGGTGGAGGGTACATAAGATTCGGCCTGGCCGAACTTACGGCCTTATATACTTGTTGGCTTTAATTTTTATTATTTCATGTTTCTAAAACTTGTATTTGGTATCTCGTTGAAAGAAGAAGTGGTTAGCTTTCTTTTAGTTAACCCTTTAATGTCCCAATTTTTTTGCCAGCTGATTAAATTTTCAATGTTAAAGACACAAAAGCAAGAAAACTAAACAAAAAAATTATATGGTAAAATTCAGTATATGCTGCAAAAACTCTTTAACAGTTTAAACAAAGTTTTCTTTCTACTTTACCCATTTTTGGTGTCTTAAGGGGTGTTTACTAAAAGCTTCCTTATTAAATGAAGCCCGCCTAAAGGCGGGATTGGGCATTAGAGGATTAAGTTTCTTTGAATCTTCTTGTGTGTATCCGCAATCTGGTCTATAAATAGAATTGCCTGGTTATATGCGTTGCTTATGGGTTGATGGCTATGGTGATATTTAAGTCTTAATCACAATAAGAGGGGAGCCATCGTGGTGCAATGGTTAGCATGCGCGCCCTGCATACACAAGGTCGTGGGTTTGATTCCTGCTTCGACTGAACACCAAAAAGTTTATAGAGGTGTGCACGTGAGTAATATTTTGCTCACGCTCACGCACACTTGACATTTTTGAAGTTAAACCATAGACCAAGAAATCATCATTCAGAACTTGTTGTTTACAGCAACGTAAAAGAGTCATCTCACCAAAAAAAAAAAATTAATTAAATCATAAACATTTTTTTGCAATTATTTTTTACAAACTTTCGCCATGGATTAACTCAACAACAGTTCATCGATGAACTTAATTCAATTTTTTTGGTGATGAATCTCCGTCAAGGACCCGAGTTATGGTGAATTCAACCGAGGTTGTAATTCATTCCAAAACGAATTTCAGTTGCAGTTCCCACGCTTTTCCCAATGCGTTTTTTCATATTTTTCTAAGTATTTCAGGAAAAATGGAACAACTCTAAATTCTTTTTGCTGGGATAGCAAAGTATAAAAAAACAGCCGTCAAAATAAGGTTATCTCAACGCGTGTCATTAATGGAATACCATAATATGTATCTCGTGTTTATTCAAGTAGAAAATACCTGAGCATTAGATTTCATTAGATTTGAAGGTTCATAAACAAAAAACTATCAACAAATGAAAACAAAAGTCTAAACAATGAATCACTACACAATAACTGGGGTAATTCATAGAAAGCTATTTCAATATTGTGCTATCTTCAACTATCGGTCGTTTATCAAGAAAATTTATTCACAGTGTTCTTGGCCAGTTTTAAACTTCGACACGATGAAGATATGTCCGTCTGTATGTTATAGCAATGCTATAGTTCCCAATAATTGAGTCATCGTGCTGAATTTTACCACAATTTCGAATTATGTGTACAATCTTTTAAAAATAGGACGGCATAAATTTTGTAATTTCAGGTCGATCGCAAATTTAGGTGAAATGAAATAACACCCAAGAAACAAATATGGGAACATTATTTTTTTTATTGTGCGGCATCATTATGAATTAAATCCCAATCTTAACAAGTATATACGGCCGTAAGTTCGGCCAAGCCGAACCGAAACGATAAGAAATTTTGCGCGGTAATTACTGAGGAAAAATTGAAATATTGTGGCCGCTTTATATGGGGCTATATACAATTATGAATCGGTATGGACCAATTTTTGTGTGATTGGTGATCGGTTTATATGGGGGCTATATATAATTATTGACCGATGTAGACCAATTTTTGCATAGTTGTTAGAGACCATATACCAACATCATATACCAAATTTCAGCAAGATCGGATGAAATTTGCTTCTCTTTGAAGCTTCGGAAGTCAAATCTGGGGATCAGTTTATATGGGGGCTATATATAATTATAGACCGATGTGGACCAATTTTTGCATGGTTTTTAGAGACCATATACCAACATCATATACCAAATTTCAGCAAGATCGGATGAAATTTGCTTCTCTTTGAGGCTTCGCAAGCCAAATCTGGGGATCGGTTTATATGGGGGCTATATATAATTATGGACCGATGAGGACCGATTTTTGCATGGTTGTTAGAGACCATATACAAACACCATGTACCAAATTTCAGTCGGATCGGATGAAATATGCTTCTGTTAGAGGCTCCACAAGCCAAATCTGAGGGTCCCTTTATATGGGAGCTATACGTAAAAGTGGACCGATATGGCCCAGTTGCAATACCATCCGACCTACATCAATAACAACTACTTGTTCCAAGTTTCAAGTCGATAGCTTGTTTCGTTCGGAAGTTAGCGTGATTTCAACAGACGGACGGACGGACATGCTTAGATCGACTCAGAATTTCACCACTACCCAGAATATATATACTTTATGGGGTCTTAGAGCAATATTTCGATATGTTACAAACGGAATGACAAAGTTAATATACCCCCATCCTATGGTGGAGGGTATAAAAACACCACTAGCATATAACAATGTTCGTATGCAGTGTCTTGCAATCTTAAACCAATAGACATCGTAACAACGCTCGGTAAACAAAAAACGAGTCTGGTACTTAAGTGTGATTGCACTCAACAACAACAATTACCAGCAGTTGACATTAGCTCAAGAGAATTGAGATAGTACCAAATAAGAGAATACCAAATTGCAGAGATATGGGTAACCAACAGTGCTGCCAATTTTGCCGATATATATATTAATATATAATGCCAACATTTGTTGGATCATTACTTCTCAGCCAATTCGCCACCTCTATTATTACTAATATTTCAGCCTACAGTGATTAGGTAATCTTTTCGCTATTCGAAGTTCCAGATCCTTAGAATATACTCCGAAACGCACTTGTCCATCCAATTTGAAGCCTTAAGTGTAGAAATCTATATAAGGTTTATTCCCTTAACATTTTATGTTAATGTTATTTGTATAAAAAACTGACTTCTTTATATTTATTTATACCCTTCACCACTACTGTGGTACAGGGTATAATAAGTTTGTGCATTTGTATGTAACGCCAAGAAATAGTGGTTATAGACCCATCTTTTAGTATACCGATCGGCTTAGAATTAAATTCTGAGTCGATTTAGCGATGTCCGCCTGTCTGTCTGTCTGTCCGTCCGTCCGTCTGTCTGTATATGTAATTTTGTGCACAAAGTACAGCTCGCAATTTAAGTCCGATCGTTCTCAAATTTGGCATAGGGCCGTTTCTTGGGACAGAGACAATCGCTATTGGTTTTGGAAAAAATCGGTTCAGATTTAGATATAGCTGCCATATATTTTTATCCCCGATTTGGTCATAGTTAGCGTGTTTATCAACCGATATTCTTGAAATACCGTACATCCAAATATTTTGTGAGTTTCGAAAATCTTGCAAAATATCAGCCAAATCGGTTCAGATTTAGATATAGCTCCCATATATATCTTTCGTCCGATTTAGACTCGTATGACCACAGAGGCCATAGTTTACCATCGATCTTCGTGAAATTTTGCACAGAGGGTAGAATTGACATTCTACCAATGCTTGGTAAATTTGATTGAAATCGGTTCAAATTTAGATATAGCTCCCATATATATCTTTCGTCCGATTTGAACTTATATGGCCACAAAAGCCAGAGTTTTGCCGTGATTTGCTTCAAATTTTGCACAATTGGTACGTTTAATAGTATCGTTAAGTGTGTCAATTTTTGTTAAAATCGGTTCAGATTTAGATATAGCTCCCATATATATCTTTCGCCCGATTTAGACTTATATGGTCTCAAAAGCAAGAGTTTTGCCCTGACTTACTTCAAATTTTGCACAATCGGTACTTTTAACGATACTATTGGATGTGCCAAATATGGTCAAAATCGATTCAGATTTAGATATAGCTCCCATATATATCTTTCGTCCGATTTGAACTTATATGGCCTCAAAACCCAGGGTTTTGCCGTGATTTGCTTCAAATTTCGCACAAGGAGTACGTTTAGTAGTATCGGTAATTGTGCCAAATTTGGTTGAAATCGGTTCAGATTTAGATATGGCTCCCATATATATCTTCTGTCCGATTTGCACTCATATGACCAGGGGGGCCATGGTTATACTCCCATTTACCTGAAATTTCGCATAGCAGAATTATTATTCTAACTATACATGTCAAATTTGGTCAAAATCGGTTCAGATTATATATAGCTCCCATATATACGTACACCAGAGTTGGGGAAATATGGTAGACTGTTACACATTTTAAACCAATTTTCAATGGAAGTTTCCTCCAATTAACTGGACAGCGTTAGTCGATTTAAATTTTAATTCTAGAGGTTTTGTAGAAGTAAAAAAATTGTCTCCTTTATATAGCTTCCAGCAAATGTGAAGTAGTTGAGATGGTAACACAAATTTTGGCCTACATAGGCGTGAACGGTATAATATAGTCGGCCCCGCCCGACTTTAGTCTTTACTTACTTGTTTTTTATTGAAATGCATAGTTGTGTACATTAATTTCTGTTTTGTATATGAAATAAATACTTTTGTTTTGTGTTTACCCAAAAACTATGTTTAATTGTAATATTATTTTTTTTACCAATTGGTGTTTTAAGATTGCAAATATTGATGTTTACTAAATACACTGGTCGGTTGCGGTAGATCGCAGCCGCTCCTGACACAAATAAAAAAACAACATTATGGGAAAATTAACTATCTCGTGCGAAAATTGAACTAAATTGTATTCCAAATTTTGAGATTCATTAAATTAACCATTTACGAAATGCATCTTTCTCGAAAAGAAAAACTGAACTAAAAATAAAGAAAAATTCTTAGGCGCCACATCATTCCGCCAGCGAAATAAATTTATAGGAAGTTTAAAAAAAAAACTTCCTCGAAAGTGAAAATTCTAAATCTCACAGGTTCCAATTTCCGCTGATATGAATTTTTTTAATTTTGTTTTATATAATTTGTTTTTAATATTTTATCGATTATTGTTTTTGCGGCGATATTATTTTTTTTTTTTTAAATTGAAATTTTTTCAAAATTGAAATTTTTACTAAACGGCTTAATAAAGGATTTCTAAGACAACCAAAAGAACTTTACCGGATGTGAAATAAAAATGGATAGATGATCCCTAGGAATGTGGAATAATTTCCATTTTTTACTGGGATTATGAGATCGATCATTCGCAAAATTTATACGACTTTTCTTAGGTTTCTGAATTCAAAATTTAATTTTTTTTTGTAATCATTCGGTATATCGACCTTTTAGTTCACTATAGTAGGCCAAATGTCCTTTTACATCAACTTTTTTTTTTTTAATTTTTGTGTATGGTACTTACAAGTGTTGGTAGATGTGGACAGGTAACCAAATCCTCGAGCGTGCCACCAGACATGGTAGGTTCAAAAAACCATGTTCTCTGTGGCATAAATGAGACAGTGTTATTGGGATACCAGGTTATATTATTTTTCACTTTCTCCTCACGGAAAACATAGGGACCAACTCTTTCAAAATTGGGTTTTACACCGGCGACACGAACATCCTTGGGATTGGTCCAATTGTAAAGATACATAGCCAAGTACACAGGAACAGGAGGTTCAGCCCACATATTATAAACACGGCCATTGGGTTTTAATTGCAGCATCTGGTAAACAATTTTTAAAATAAATTATAGGAAATATATTTATGGCTTTATTTTTTTATTTTTACCTTAAACGTAGTTCTATCGGCAAATCCAGGCCACCATAGCAGACCCATTAATCCCAGGATCAAGAATATTGCACTAATGCCAAAGACCCATATTTTTTGTTGTGTCTTCGAACAACAACGACAGCACATCTTAAGGCAATCAAGGTTCGATTGAATATGATGTCGGAGAGAAATGGAAAATATGAAACGAGCGATTTGTTAATGGTCAAGTGGCTTTATTTAATGTAGCAGCAAGCAACAATTGACGATTTGCCGTAACAATTTGAATTGAATGTCAAGTCAATATGAGTCGTCAACTAATATTCGATTTGTTGATTAGAAATGAATTAAAAATTAAAGCAAAAACAAACAAAAAAGCCGGTCCGTCCATTCAATATTTTGTCCGTCTTCTTGTCGTTCTCTTCATTTTTTTTTTAGATTTACCGTTTGTGTTTTGTTTTTCCATTGCATCTAATCTTAATGTTTGTTAGTGAATTTTTTTTCGAAAAACAAAAAAAATCTAAAACAATGGATTAATTGGGAATTATTTGATAACGTATCTAAATAAATTGTTAATCAGATCTTGAGCAAGTCATTGAACATCTGCTTCACGATAGATAAGGGGGTCCAATGCACTTAAGTCTTTAGTCATAAACCCAAAACCCATAACAAATTATCGATGCAATTAATAAAAATTATAGGCAATTCTAGGATTAGTAGCTATTTCAAAACGGAAAGTTTTGTTAATAATATGCGGTTAGAAATGTTATAATTGCACAGAATTGTTTTTGTTTACTATCACGATTTTTATTTACAAAAAAAAAAAAAAATCCTATGCCGAAGCTAATCTCTAAATGCCTATGGCTATCTTCGATATTGGTTGTGAAGTTTTTTCAAAATTTATTTCTTTGAAATCTCTTAACAAAAAGAAGACAAGACATCGATACGTAGAATCCACTTATATATAACTCGACATTAGTGTTGCCCGAAATGTTTGTAAGAAAATTGTCAAGTATGAAGTTCAAAAGCCTTTAAATTTGAAAAATTATTCTCAGAAATCCCACTGTTAGGTACAATGGTGCAGGGTTGTAATGTTTCATTGCTCATAAATTTTCTATAGAGATAAAATTTTGACAAACTTTTCTATAAATAAATAAATAAAATTTTGACCGAATTTTCTATAGAAATTAAATTTTGGCAAAATTTTCTATTTTATTAAAATTTTAATAAAATTTTCTATACAAATATAATTTTGACAAAATTTTTAAAGAAATACAATTTTGAGAAAATTTGGAGAAAATTTTCCATAGAAATAAAATTAAAAAAAAAACTATTGAAATAAAATCTTGACAAAATCATCTATAGAAATAACATTTTGACAATATTTTCTATAGAAACAAAACTTTGACAAAATTTTGTCAAAATTTTATTTCTATAGAAACTTTTGTCACAGTTTATTTTTGTAGAATTTTTTTTTTCACACTTTTATTTCTATAGAAAAGTTTGTCAAAATTTTATGTATATAGAAATCTTTGTCAAAATTTTATTTCTATGGAAAATTTTGTCAAAATTTTATTTCTATAGAAAATTTTGTCAAAAGTTTATTTCTGTACAAATTCTGTCAAAATTTTATTTCTATAGAAACTTTTGTCACAGTTTAATTTCTGTAGAAAATTGTGTCAAAATTTTATTTCTATAAAAAATTTGGTCAAATCTTTATTTCTTTAGAAAATTTTGTGAAAATTATATCTCATAGAAAATTTTGTCAAAATGTGATTACGGTAGAAGATTTTGTCAAAATGTTATATCTGTAAAAATTTCGTCAACATTTGGTTCCTATAGAAAATTTTGTCAACGTTTTATTTCTATAGAAAATTTTGACTAATTTTTATTTCTATAGACAATTTTGTTAAAATTTTATTTCTATAAAAAATTTTGTCAAAATTTTATTTCTTTAGAAACTTTTGTCAAAATTTTATTTCTATTGAAAATTTTGTCAAAATTTTATTTCTTTATTTCTGTAAAATTTTCGTCAACATTTTATTTCTATAGAAAATTTTGTCCAAATTTTATTTCTATAGAAACTTTTGTCAAAATTTTATTTCTATGGAAAATTTTGTTAAAATTTTACTTCTATAAAAAGTTTTGTCAAAGTTTTATTTCTATAGAAAATTTTGACCAAATTTTATTTCTATAGAAAGTTTTGTCAAAATTTTATTTCTTTAGAAAATGTTGTCAAAATTTTATTTCTATAAAAAATTTTATATATATTATATATAAATTATATTTTTTAGAAAAAATTATCAAAATTTCAGTCTTTTAGAAAATTTTTTCACAATGGTATATATATAGAAAATTTTGTCAAAATTTTATTTGTATAGAACATTTTGTCAACATTTTTTTTTCGAAGAAATCTTGTCAAAATTTTATTTTTATTGAAAATTTTGTCAAAATATTATTTCTATAGAAAATTTTGTCCAAATTTTATTTCTATAGAAAATTTTGTCAAAATTTTATTTCTATAAAAAATTTTGTCACAATTTTATTTTTATAGAAATCATTTTAACATTTTTATTTCGGTAGGAAATTTGGTCAAATCTTTATTTCTTTAGAAAAATTTGTCAAAACTTTATTTCTTAAAAAATTTTGTCAAAATTTTATTTCAATAGAAAATTTTGTCAACAATTTATTTCTATAGCAAATTTTTTCAAAATTTTATTTATAACATATAGAAAATTTTGTCAAAATTGTATTTCTATAGAAAATGTTGTCAAAATTTTATTTGTATAGAAAATTTTGTCAAAATTTTATTTTTATAGGAAATCTTTTCAAAATTTTATTTCTGTAGAAAATTTTTTCACAGCGTTATTTCTTTAGAACATTTTGTCGAAATTTTAATTTTATAGATAATATTGTCAAAATTATATTTCTATAGAAAAAATTATCAAAATTTCACTCTTATAGAAAATTTTTTCACAATGGTATATATATAGAAAATTTTGTCAAAATTTTATTTGTATAGAACATTTTGTCAGCATTTTTTTTTTTTGAGGAAATCTTGTCAAAATTTTATTTTTATTGAAAATTTTGTCAAAATATTATTTCTGTAGAAAATTTTATCAACATTTTATTTCTATAGAAAATTTTTTCAACATTTTATTTCTATAGAAAATTTGGTAAAATCTTTATTTCTCTAGAAGATTTCATAGAGCAAATTTTGTCACAATTTTATTTTTATAGAAATCATTTTAACAATTTTATTTCGATAGAAAATTTGGTCAAATCTTTATTTCTTTAGAAAAATTTGTCAAAACTTTATTTCTTTAGAAAATTTTGTCAAAATTTTATTTCAATAGAAAATTTTTTCAACATTTTATTTTTATAGAAAATTTTTTCAAAATTTTATTTATATAGAAAATTTTTTCAAAATTGTATTTCTATAGAAAATTTTGTCAAAATTTTATTTGTATAGAAAATTTTGTCAAAATTTTATGTCTATAAAAAATTTTGTCAACATTTTATTTCTTTAGAATATTTTATCAACATTTAATTTTTATAGAATATTTTATCAACATTTTATTTCTATAGAAAATTTTGTCGAAATGTCATTTCTATAGAAAATTTTGTCGAAATGTCATTTCTATAGAAAATGTTGGTTTTATTTCTATAGAAATATAAATTTTATTTCCATAGAAAATGTTATCAAAATTTTATTTCTATAGAACATTTTGTCAAAATTATATTGCTACAGAAAATTTTGTCAAATTTTATTTTCTATAGAATTTTTTTTTTTAAATTGTATTTCCATAGAAAATTTTTTAAAAATTTTAATTCTGTAGAAAATTTTTGTTAAAATTTTATTTCTATAGAACATTTTGTCGAAATTTTATTTTTATGGAAAATTTTATCGAATTTTTTTTTGTATATCAAATTGGAGTACCTCTTAGTTGTAAAATCTACATCAAAACATTCTACCAAACAACCAAACAGTGAGTAGATATGATAATCACAGTGCATGAATATTACACCACTTATCCAACAAATAACAAATAGATGGGCATACGGATAATCAAGGATCTGATTTTGTATCGGCTCCTTCGTCGGTTGAGCGAATTTATAAGTATTGCTCAGTTTTATGTACACCAAAGGTATTATTCCCTCACCATATAGTTATGTAGGGTATACAAAATCAATGTTTTTCAAAAATAAATATAAATTTCTTGTATCTTATTTTTTTCCTGCATATATTTTCTACAATCATACAGCTGCGTTTTATCAACATCCTATTTTTGTATACATTTCATTTTTTCCTCTTATATATATATGATGTTTCTTATCGCATAAACATTCCCTTTTTGTGGCAAAATAAAAATTATTGTGAAGTTTGCATGTGACAATTTATTAAATTTTAAATTTATCAAAAATGTTTTTTTTTCTAGCCCTGAACAACTATCATTGGTGTCGGTAGCAGTCTGGATACCAAAGACCGCCATATTTACTTAAGTTCAGCTGCGCTTTAGCCCTTTTGATAATTTTGAATGAGTTGTAATAAAAATTTATTAAATGGAATAAAAAACAAAAAAACAATTAATATTGAAAAAAAGCAAAAAAAAAAAAAAATAATAATAATGAAAAGAATAATAGTAAATAACATCAGCACAAAAAAAAATATGTTCTAATCACACTATAGTATCGGTGGTACTGGTATGTCATGGCACAAATAAAAGCAAATACATAGCAACAGTGGCAAAATTATAGTAGTAATCTGTGTTTTATTAGAATTATTGTAGCATACAGATACATAAAATTTGCTCCAAATCCGTTCAAGTGATGGTCTCAAGTTTTCGCTTGTTATTCAGATGAACAAACGTCACATTTTTTTTCTCATGTCCAAAATTCCATGTCGTTTTCTTGGCATCTGGGCTGTGTTGATCACAAACCAACCTAACATATCACCATGTTAACACTTAACCAATTTTTGATGACTGTCATCGAAGGACCGTACGCATGATCCATTCTTTTTTTCCATTTTTCTAGGATCTGAGAACAATCTCGCTTCCACATGCAGTAAAAAAAAAAAAGTAATCGGTTCTGCCTGAAAATACGATCCATTCCGTTTAGTAGAATGTAAGGACGATAGCCCCTAACATAGATTGGCCGATTTGTCTTTAGAACTTTTAAAAATTGCAGTTCGAATCTGATATCTGGTAGTGCATCAAAACAAAATTAAAACTTTGATCTTTGACACATTGCACAGATATTTCGCATAGCAATTATTTGTATGTGGATTGCGTACAAAATGACATGATTTTTTATAGATAAAATTGGACCCAAAACATGCTTCCATACATTTTGGCATAGTACCAAAAAAAACCCGCATAAAGCATCAGACATAAGGCCAAGATCAAATGGTGGGGCGGTTCTTGACTATGCTTTATGTGTGAATTAAATAGACATTTTATTTGGCTGTTGTTATTTTGCATGGCCCACAACAAGTTTGCATTGCATGCATTCTGAAATAATCAATGAACGAAGCCACAATATCAACACCTATCAACCTAAAGTCCCAACAACAACAAACACACACAAAAACAAAAGTGGTTTATTCACTTTAGCTCAGTTGCGGCTCTGCTGCTATTGCTGATAATTCAAAACATACATTGCTATGAGTGCGTACTCTCCTTCTCTGTTATGGCGATTTCATGTCTCTTCATATAAGTACATGATTTCTCTTTCACTCTATGTTTTTATTATTGTTTTGTTTGGGTTTTGATTTGTGGGAGGGAAAGCCATTTTCAATATTATGATCTGTTATTCTACTTGACTCTACTACATGGGCTTATCTCGCCGACCGAAGTAAATGCATTGAGATAGGCTAGTCACTGTTTTAATTGCATTGAAACAGTGTTTCGTAGCATAGAAAATGTAGGTCAATATTTGTAGTCATAATATATTAAATAATTTAGAATTGCTTAAGTAAAAAAAAAAAAAACAAATTTAATGTTCGGGTATTCGAATGTCAGGTGTAATAGAAATAAATCGAAATAGTACAATAAATAAAAAAAAATATTCAGGTTGCCCATCTCATGTTGACTGGAGAGTTTTCCCAGTATTTGTCGAATTTGTCACCAAAAATCCCCAATTTTAATTAAATTTCCCATAATAAACAATTTGTTGACAATTTTTTATGAAACAAAAATAAAGAAATATGCTCTACTGTAGAAAATCAGTAATAATAAATAAAAAAGTATACAAAAAAAATTTTCACACACAAAACCACGAAAGTGATGATCGTTTTCCAAATGACAAAGGGATTTGGATCGCGATGTATGTATGAATGAAAATCTACTTCTCAAGTAATTAAATTGGGTGGGTAGTAGAGGTGAGCGCGTGACCGACATTTCACTCACACTCACGCACATTCACGAAATGAAAGCTAGTACTCACGCACGAACTACTTTTAAAGACTCACGTTCACGCACGATTCACGACAATTTACGTAATTGATGACAAATTCACGAGGGTGGGTAGTAGAGGTGAGCGCATGACCGACATTTCACTCACACTCACGCACATTCACGAAATGAAAGCTTGTACTCACGCACGAACTACTTTTAAAGACTCACGTTCACGCACGATTCACGACAATTTACGTAATTGATGATAAATTCACGAGACTTACGACATTTTCCAAACGGAAATCAGCAAAGGTAACAAACTTCAAATATAGAATATAGTTCGAGAGCTAAATTATTTAATTTCAGTAAACATACGAGTGTGAATGAAATCTATATTATTTTCGTGAGCGTGATTTTGCAGAAATTTTATTCACGCACATTCACGAACCGATTTTATTTCTCACGCACGACATATTTATTTTAGTCCCATTCACGTACATTCACGAGAGTTGCGTAAGTCACAAGAATTTCGTGTCACGCGCACACCTCTAGTGGGTAGATCGATATGAAAGTGAACTATCTTCATTATTTCTATATTTATGGGATATATTGTCCAAATCGGTGAGGAATGCTGATAAGTTGGCAACTTTTAGGTTGGAGTCCTCTCGAAATTATTTCACAATTTACACTGAAAAAATATTTAGGATGCGCAATTTATTGATGTAGGTCGAATGGTATTGCAAATGGGCCATATCGGACCACATTTACGTATAGCCCCCATATAAACGGACCCCCAGATTTGGCTTACGGAGCCTCTAAGAGAAGCATATTTCATCCGATCTGGCTGAAATTTGGTACATGGTGTTGGTATATGGTCTTTAAGAACCATGCAAAAATTGGTCCACATCGGTCGATAATTATATATAGCCCCCATATAAACCGATCCCCAGATTTGGCTTGCGGAGCCTCAAAGAGAAGCAAATTTCATCCGATCCGGCTGAAATTTGGTACGAGATGTTTGTATATGGTCTCTAACAACCATGCAAAAATTGATCCACATCGGTCCATAATTATATATAGCGCCCATATAAACCGATCCCCAGATTTGGCTTGCGCAGCCTCTAAGAGAAGCAAATTTTATCCAATTCGGTTGAAATTTGGTACGTGGTGTCAGTATATGGTCTCTAACAACCACGTCAGAATTGGTCTATATCGGTCCATAATTATATATAGCCCTTATATAAACAGATCCCCAGATTTGACCTCCGGAGCCTCTTGGAGGAGCAAAATTCATCCGATCTGGTTGAAATTTCTTTTCCTAAGATATGTTTGTACGAATTTATTTCGGCATAAGCCGGCTATCATGCAAAACCTTTCTTCGGAAGGTTCAAGTGTGGCTCATTTTTGGGTTTAATGAACTGCCTGAATTTATTCTGATAATTGATTGATAGTTTTGCTGCAAGTAGAGGATGCTGATGAGGAATGTGGTAATTCCGAAACGTGCGTCCATCCAACCATCTTGCAGTCTATAGGGCTTTGCCCAAATAAAGTTTAGTCAATGCATGGTTTTAATCTGAAATCAAAAAAACAACAAAAATTTTATTTCTATAGAAAATTTATGAAGCACCTCTTAGTTGGAGAGGAATATTTTGCAAAATTTTTCAAAACATCAAGAATTCTACCAATCTACCAAACAGTAAAAAATCTGCCATTTTTGGTAGACTTGTGTTCATAATTGTATATAGCCCCCATATAAAGCGACCCCCATATTTCAATTCTGGCTCTGTAATTACAGCACAAAAGTTCGTATCGGTTCGTAATTATTGCTTCCCTATATATGTACTTGTCTTCTATATAACCCGCATGGACCAACTTACAATTTAGAAGATAATGGAAAAGAAGTTTTAAGATGCCTTGCCATCGGCCGTAGTAGAAGTTTCTAGTCAATCCATGGTAGAGGGTAAATAAGATTCGGCCAGTCCGAACTTACGGCCGTATATACTTGTTTTAGTTTTATACAATATAACATTTGTGTATTATTTGCTGAATTTTCTTTTTTTATCATTTTAATTTTTTTTTTGTTGTCTGTTAAGTCGTTAAGATTCTTTGAGTTTTTAATTCCTCCAAACCACTGTGCCAAGAAAAATATGTATTATTATTATTATTGCCAGCTACAAAAAAAAAAATAATAATAATAAAATAAAAAACAAATGTGTGGAAGTGAAAATCGCCGCTGCTGTTTTGATAAAGATTTTCATGGACTTAACAAAATCTTGAGAATTCCTATAAAGCGGTTATCGTTGCATTTATTGCCTTTGTCTACAACTGTGCATAGATCTCACGTTTCAAAATTCAACACTAAATGAATATACGTTATAACTTTGTTAGCAGAGAATAGACGTCACATGGAAACCGAACAAAGAACGAATAATGACAATTTTTAATTTGTTCAATTTTGTTATTAAAATCATGCCGTCATTATAGTATTCTCGGAATAAATCACTGCAGCAAACTTTAATAGAACAAATGGACATAGGTCATTCTATCTCATCCATTATCGAAGATCGGCGTTTATATTGAGTTCCGCTTTATGTTATTTATATGTATGTCTTTTAAAAACAATGAAAAAAAATCTTAATTCGCCAATTACTCACAAATTTTAGGCGAGTTGCGACTGGTATCGAGCACATCTTGAATGAGCTGATGGCACGGTTAGACTGGTTCTCGTTTATCAACTATTGTTTGAGTGTTTTCGAATGTTGTTGGTTTTATTCTCCAATGACAAAGTTTGTTTTTGTTTGGATATATCTCTATTGTGTTGGTAGAGAGATGGGAGGTCATTCATTAACACAGAACTTAAAACCAAGAGAAGCTTATATGAGCATAATTACATTTAATATGACTTGTAGTCATTTAAGAGAGATGTGATAACATTAAAAAATTTGCGTAACGTAGTTATCCTTGAAACTGAGTGGAGACTGGTGGACATAATACGATTAGCTAATTTGCGGTATTATATTTTTAATGTGATTTACTATAAGGTAAAGATAAGCAGTAAATAAATAAACCAATCGAGATGTCAATGCTATAGACATAAACATCTTGAGCATTGCTTCTCTTTATTCCAGTTTTCTCTCTCTCTCTCTCTCTTTCTCTCTCTTTCTCTCTCTCTCTCTCTTCATATGCTCATAAAACATTGTGTTGATAATGTTCTCTCTTTTATCTATTAATCGGGTTTCTCTCTTTTACATCTAACGTTGTTGTTGTCGCTTATGTAAATGTGATAGAAATTCCGAAAATCTAACAGTGAAAACAATAATATAATAATAAAAATAAATAAAAATATTTGTTACTGATTAGCTTCTCTTTAGAGGATTCTCGGATAGGCTAGAGACTAAGGGCGTTTTCGTTTCGCAAAAAATATGTTGCCCTGGTGTTACACTACTTTTCCCTCATTGTATTTTCGCTCAAATAATAGTGTCATTCCAAAGTTATTGTTAATTCGTAATATTGTGGGGGATACAGGATCCAAAATCTATGACAGTGTCCTTTATATTTGGCAATCAATTTCGAGAATGTTGCACCTTTTTTCCCAATCGAAATCGCCATAAGACATTGGACAACAATATTCTACGGGTGGCTCATTGCACATCGTTCTGCTTGTAGTTCGGTTATATTTTTTGCTTCGTCTGAGAAATTTCTTCTTAGGCGCTAAAATGATTTTAAATTATATTTTGCTACTAACATAAATTTAGTTAAAACCCAACTTAGAAGATTACATACACTGAAAAAAATATTTACGTGATATTAAAGATTGCGCAACCTAAATTTTAGGATGCGAAATTTACAAAATATTAAGGACAAATTTCTTTAAAATAATGAAATTTTAATTAAAATAAAGTTTATAATCTTTGCTTCAAAAATTTTTTCATTAAATTTAGGACAAACATTTTATAAATTTTCGTCCCTCCGTTAAAGTCGCATGTCTTTGAACTAATGCTAATTTTCCATAAAGTAAAGAAACACATTTTTGATTTAAAGAAATTGTCCTTAAATTTACTGAAATATTGAAACTTTCGATTTAAGATAAAAACGCTTCGAATATAGGCTAAGACTTATTTTGAGGATTTAGCGTCTTTGGTGTAAAGTTTTTTTGGAATTAAGAAAACATTTTTTACTTTGAAGTATCCGTTATAATTTGGATTTTTAAACTGGCATTTGTTTGTACGTGAGTACCTTTATTAATAAACCGCGAAAAGAGAATGAAAGTTTGATAAATGAGATCTGTATCCTAATTTTAATTTTATTGGTCCTAGATTTAAAACCAGAACGGTCGCTAAAAAATTTCTTTATTTTAAAGAAGCCGCATCTTTGGCTCGGAATCAATACCAAAATCTTTAAGGGAAGGTCAAAATCTTTGGATCCAAGTAAACTTTTTTTTGAGTGTATGCATTTCATTCATCATAGTCTTTAAGGATTTTTTTTTTGTTCTAAAGACTGAAATAAATAAATAGTACCGCTGAGACATTCGGACCTACAGCTCTACCAATAAGACCTTCGAGTCTAAAGTTCCCCCACTGAAACCTTCAGACTTACAGTTCCCCACTGAGACTTTCGGGCCTGCGGTTTGCTCTCACATTAGCTAGTTGAGTAATATGAGGCTTGCCTTTTATTTGGCAGGATTGGGCAACCATAGTGTTGCATTCTGCCAACTTTATCGTAAATATTGAAATTTTTGACGTTACTCGGAGCGTTTTGATTTGACTTAAAGGATTCATCTTGCCTAAAAAATTGAATTTTCGTGCTATTATATTTTACAACTTTAGATGTGGATTAGCTTAACGACGGTGTATCAATGAACTTAATTCAATTTAGTTCACTCCAACAACAACTTCGAGAAGATCATCCCAAATAAGCGGTTGTTCCGAAAACCATTTATGCAGGGCATCAACTGATATTGCAAGATCGTGATGTGACCTATCGTGAGACAACCTTAGGCATTAGTGGGACCAGCATGCATGAACATTTCCCACACAATTTGTCAATCGCACAAAAGAAGTTTCGAGTCCGTTCACGATGTCTACGCCATCGTGAAATGTGATGATTTCGTGATTCACCCGTAGGTAAGGTGGCAGCCCGATGTATCAGGCTCACTTAGACTACTTAGTCCATTGTTATACCACATTGGTGGTATCACTGAGTTCTGCCCGATTCCATGTTAAGCTCAATGACAAGGGACCTCCTTTTTATAGCCGAGTCCGAACGGCACTTTGCACATTGCAGTGAAACCACTTAGAGAAGCTTTCAAACACTCAGAAATGTCACCAGCATTACTGAGGTGGGATAATCCACCGCTGAAAAACTTTTTTGGAGTTCGGTCGAAGCAGGAATCGAACCCACGACCTTGTGCATGCAAGGCCGGCATGCTATACATTGCACCACGGTGGCTCCCCCGTTATGATTGATTCACCCATATGAGCCCTTAAGTAAACAGCAGACGACTGTATAGGTGTTTCAAGATGAGCCAAGTCAAACAAAAGTTGCTCGCGTACGAAGCAAATTATTAACTGGGAAAGTCGCAATCGTAGAACATCACAGAACAGTCTGGATTTGGAACAGTTTGGAGTAGTAAAATACACAGTCATTTGTTTGCCAGTTATCTTAAAAGAAACCAGGAAAATCTCCGAAGACGGCTCACAATGTCCGAAGACGGCTCACTTTTCACAACGACAATGTGAGCTTTCATACATCGAATTTTTGAGTACACAAAAAATAGAATTGATCGGTTGATAAATAAGAGTTTTATGGCCAAATTTAGAAAAATCGGGAGGTACATATATATGGGAGCTATAGCTAAATCTGAACGGATTTCGATGATTTTTTGCACATATTGTTAGTTCTATAGAAAATTACATTTAGCCAACTTGAGTAAGATCGGTTGATAAATAAAGGTTTTGTGGCCAAATTTGGGAAAATCCGGCGATACATATATATGGGAGCTATATCTAAATCTGAACCGATTTCGATGATTTTTTGCACATATAGTTAGTGCTATAGAAGATTACATTTAGCTAACTTTGAGTACGATCGGTTGATAAATAAGGGTTTTACGGCCAAATTTGACCAAATCGGGCGATACATATATATGGGAGCTATATCTAAATCTGAACCGATTTCGATGAAATTGCACACATACAGTTAGAGGTATAGAAGATTATATTTAGCCAACTTTGAGTACTATCGGTTGATAAATAAGGGTTTTACGGCCAAATTTGGCAAAATCGGGCGATACATATATATGGGAGCTATACCTAAATCTGAACCGACTTCGATTATTTTTGGCACATATTGTCAGTACCATCAAAGATTAGAGTAAGCCAAGTTTGAGTAAGATCGCTTAATAAATAAGGTTTTATGGCCAAATTTGGGAAAATCGGCGATACATATATATGGGAGCTATATCTAAATCTGAACCGATTTCGATGAAATTTTGCAGACTTAAAGGTGATGAAAAAGTTTACTATGTGCAAAATTTGATGACGATCGGTTTGTAAAAAGGCTCAACGTGACTCCAATTGTCGAAATCGGGCGATACATATATATGGGAGCTATATCTAAATTTGATCCGATTTCTTCCAAATTCAATAGCGTTCGTCCTTGTGCCCAAAAAACTCCCTGTACCAAATTTCATCAAAATCTGTTAATAATTGCGACCGGAATCCTGTGAACAATAAATACATGGACAGACGGACGGACGGACGGACACCAATCGCTAGATCGACTCAAGAGGTGATTCTGAGTCGATCGATATATATTTTATGGGGTCTAAAATCAATATTTCTGGTAGGCACATTTTTTGACCGATCAAACTTATTATACCCTGACCACTATGTACACCCTCAAAAAAAATCGCTTTTTTAACATATGTTCCAAACATATTTTGCAGGAAGCACATATATTTTTGCATACTGCCGAAACATTAATATGTTTGTTTTATGTGAACATATTATATGTTTGGAAGCATTTTGAGCCAAAAATATTATATGCTTGGAAGAATTTTTCCCAAACACGATTGTGCTCATTCCCTAACATACTCGTAATTTTCACTTCCACGAAATTTTTTAGTTATTGGCACCTTTTTCTGTAATACAAATAATGTTGAAGAAATTATTCACTTTTATAATTTTTTTTAAATTTTACCTTTCGCCTGCACGGAGAATCGAACCGAGGACCATACAGTTTGTAAGCCAACACACTATCCACTGGGCTACGTAGCTGTTATAGTCACCAGTAGATAATTATCGTTTTAAGTTACATTTATATAGCATAGTTTGCAGCGCCCACGAGCCCATGCAAACATAACATTATTTAACAGAAACATACATTTGTTTGCCACGTGGAGCAGTGGTTATCATGTCTGCCTTGCATGCAAAGGGTCGTGGGTTCAATCCCTGCTCCGACCGAACATTTTTTTTGTTTTTTTTGTTTTAATTTAATTTACACATTTATATTTATACTCTATTAAATTTTTTTAAATGAAACTTCGAAATGTGCGTTATTAAAGATTTATAGTCAGTAACAGTGCTTGGTATAAACGAAATTGACTGATTTTTGGATAAAATATTATTTTTTATTGCAAAAATAACAATTTTGTAATAAAAAACTGTTTTTGGACAAAACTTTAAAATTTGGAAGGAATTCAAAAACTCTAACAAAAGAAGAACGTGGAGTCGAGTATAAACATACATACATAATATAAACATAAATTTATTTAGGAGTGAACAGTTTTTTACTAGCATTTAACACCATCGCTCTAAAATTCCTTTTATTTTTCTTTAATAATTCATTTTAAAGAAAATAAACTTTTTAAATTGTTTTAGCTGTAAAACTCGAACTTAATGCCCGCTTTTATATTTGATGGTGTCCGTCAACTCCTCGTGGACTACTAAAGAGGAACTAAAGTTTGTTTTTTTACATTTTACTGTGTAATTTTTCACTATTTCCTCCTTATTTCATTTTACTGTCCCAACTCTAAAATGTGTATAGTGCCCTTTCGCTATTTTTATGAAGACCCCTGATTTCTTTTAACGAACCAAGAAAAAAATTGTGCCCATAATGCCAAAATGATAAACAAAACACATGTCCACACATACATAAAATGCTGCTCTCAAGGCGAAAACATATGCTGTTTGTTTTTCAAATGTCTATTCTCTTGGTTCCGAATGTCTATTCTCTTTATTCAAATTAAATAATATTTAGACTTAAGCTTATAAAATTTTTGGCCTTATCATAAAACAGTTTTCCAAAACAACGTACAAGCGGTTTCACAGAAATTGTTCTCTTTTTACTCTTTTGCTGTGTTATATTGACATCTTTCGTCAACTCTCCCGTTTTCCATCTCTATTTCTCTCTATACTCTCTCTGTCGCTTTGAATAAAATATCACAACATATGTATGTTTAGTCGAAATTTGTAAATTTATATATGTTTGTATTCACACATATGATTTTTTTGAAACATTCATGTCCCAAACATAATATATTCTAACATATTAACATAGATGTCCCAAACATTTAGTGTTAGTTTAGGAATATTACATGTTCGCACTTAAATATATTGTTTTTTAAAATCGTGCCCGAAACACATTTTGTTTATGTCGGAACATATTAAAAACATATTTTTCTAACAGTGTAGTTTAGGGTGTAAAAAGCGCAACGCGAAATCGTCGAATTTGTCGAAATCGGTCGATACATATAATGGGAGCTATATCTAAATTTGATCCGATTTCTTCCAAATTCAATATCGTTCGACCTTGTGCCCAAAAAACTCCCTGTACCAAATTTCATCAAAATCAGTTAATAATTGCGACCGGAATCCTGTGAACAACAAATACATGGACAGACGGACGGACGGACACCAAGCGCTAGATCGACTCAAGAGGTGATTCTGAGTCGATCGGTATATATTTTATGGGCTCTAAAATCAATATTTCTGGTAGGCACATTTTTTGGCCGATCAAACTTATTATACCCTGACCACTATGTGGTTTAGGGTATAAAAAGGTAAAATAAAATTTAAAATATTTATTTTTTCTAAATATAAAAATATTTCTCCAAAAATGGAATAAAATCAGTTTTAAATATTTCATCAGTATTAGAATTAGTGTTAATTAAATTTGTTTGAAATTAATTGGAAGTTTATTAAAATTCGAACTATCTATTATTTCAGTATGAGAATTGGCGTTAATTGAAGGGAATTGGACGTTTATTAATGTGATATAGCGTTCGGATTTATCAGTGCATATCATATATCTCGGCATAGTGAATAAACCTAGGTTATATCGACATTGCGCCATCTATATTTGAATAAAATAATCTTTAATATTCGAACTATATACACGAATACATTTGAAGTTTTAAAGTTTCCTTTGTCCACCACATTTTACTCATATGAAATACCTCTGAGCAGTACACTTATTATCATCACATTTTCCATTCATACAATAGATGTTAACAACATATGCCAACTTACTGCAGACATTATCATAAAAAAGCATTTTCATCATTACTTTAACAGATTATTGCTGAACTTTTTTGTGCTTCCACATTTACTAACGTAGTTTTTACATTTTGTTGTTTTTTTTCGTTGTATTTTCTATTGCATGTCCTATGTCCTTTTTGTGGTAAAACACTCGTTACTGACATTATAATAGAATATTATCAGAAAGTTTTACCAACTAGCTTTTCTACTTCCACTTTGATGATGAAAAGAGGACAAAGATAAAAACGATTCAACCTTACTTTGAATCGCTGAACAAAAAAAGTGAGGCAGTAAACTCAGAATATATGCAATTTTATTATGACCGCAGGACAACCACATAATAAGTATGTATGAATGTATGCGTGGGTGAACGGGTATATGAGGTTGGCCCCTATAGTGGACCCAATGGCATAGTTAACAAATTGTGAATTGTTGGGGGGAAAAGTTTTTCGTTCGAACATTAGTACAGTAAGTCTACATTTATGAATGCAGCAGTATTACTTATAGTGTCTACATATGTTGGCACCTCACTTGAGGGTGGAACATTTATATCGCCTCTTAATGGGATAATATCATTTAGGTGGTCTATTCTGTTTTTATTTACCAGTAGCAAATATAATGACATGAGATGTTGAAGGATAATGTTTGCTGTGTAAGTTAACAAAAAATAGGAGAATTAGGGAAGATTTATTTTAAATAAATGGCGAGACTAAATACTACTGACCAGTCATGCATATTTAATTTATATTATAATGATATTACAACAAACTGATTCATTCTTTTTTAAAAGATTATTTTATAAATAATTGTGTGATTTTTTTAACCAAAAAAATAATTAAAATTTTATTTTTTTTGACTACTTGTATATGTGGGTCTATCCTTATTTAAATCCATCCGTATATAATATTCCCCAATTTGAAACCACATTTATCATCGATTTCTATAGCAGCAAGAGAATTTCTTCATTGATTGATATAATAAATCAATATATTGGATTGTTTTAAAGCAAATTCATTTAAACGATACCCATTGCATCAATAAAAAGGAAAGCGAAAACGCATCAACACCAATGGGAGTGATTTTAGGTTAGGTTAGGTTATGTGGTAGCCCGATGTATCAGGCTCACTTAGACTATTCAGTCCATTGTGATACCACAGTGGTGAACTTCTCTCTTATCACTGAGTGCTGCCCGATTCCATGTTAAGCTCAATGACAAGGGACCTCCTTTTTATAGCCGAGTCCGAACGGCGTTCCACATTCCAGTGAAACCACTTAGAGAAGCTTTGAAACCCTCAGAAATGTCACCTGCATTACTGAGGTGGGATAATCCACCGCTGAAAAACTTTTTGGTGTTCGGTCGTAGCAGGAATCGAACCCACGACCTTGTGTATGCAAGGCGGGCATGCTAACCATTGCACCACGGTGGCTCCCATGTGATTGGGAGTGATTTTAATAGCTAACCGGATATTAAGGGTTCGAAAGAGAGAGCGAGAGAGAGAGAGAGAGTGTAATCCCAATCGAGACACAGTCAGGGATGCCAATGTTTTACTTAAAAATGCCACTTTTCAAATTTTTGCCTCCAAATTTACGATATTTTTAAGGAATTTTCTCCCCTTTTATGTAGAAAATTAAAGTCAATATTTAGACTCAATGTTTAGGAAGTTACACCCTTTAAATGTTGAAGACATTTTTGAAACTTTTAAATAAATTTGAAAAGTTTTTGGCGAAAGTTAGGATATTATACGTGGAAACATTACACTTAGGGTTACCCTTAGAAAGAGCCCGTAGATAAACTTACGCTAATTTTGCCATGCGCCACACTGTGGGACAGGGCATTAAAAGTTGGTGCATATGATTCCGACACCCAGAAGACACATGGTGTCTTTGGCAATAATGATCCGGTCGGCTCCTGCCACAGTTGGTAGAATTCTATCAAAAATGGTCGATTTTTTACTGTTTGGTAGATTTTGCAAAATATTCCTCTCCTACTAAGATGTACTTTAATCTTCAATAGAAATAAAACTTTGACAAAATTTTCTAAAGAGATACAATTTCGACAAAATTTTCTATAGAAATAAAATTTTGACAAAATTTTCTATAGAAATAAAATTTTGACAAAATTTTCTATAGACATAAAATTTTGACAAAATTTTCTATAGAGATAACATTTTGACAAAATTTTCTATAGAAATAACATTTTTTATAGAAATAAAATTTTGATAAAATTTTCTGTAGAGATAAAATTTTTACAGAATTTTCTATAGAAAAAAAATTTTGATAAAATTTTCAATAGGAATAACATTTTGACAACATTTTCTATAGAGGTAAAATTTTTACGAGATTTCCAATAGAGAGAAAAAATTGTGACGAAATTGTCTACAGAGATACAATTTTGACAAAATTTTTTATAGAGATAAAATTTTGACAAAATTTTCTATAGAGATAAAATTTTGACACAATTTTCTATAGAGATAAAATATTGACAAAATTTTCTATAGAGATAAAATTTTGACAACATTTTCTATAGAGATATAATTTTGACAAAATTTTCCATATCATAAATTGTGAAAAAAAAAAATTCTGCAGATTTCTAGAGAGATAAAATGATGACAAAATTTTGTATAGAAATAAAAATTTTTCTATAGAATAACATTTTCTATAGATATAAAATTTTGACAAAATTTTCTATAGAAATAAAATTTTGACAAAATTTTCTATAGAAATAAAATTTTGACAAAATTTTCTATAGAAATAAAATTTTGACAACATTTTCTATAGAAATAAAATTTTGACAAAATTTTCTATAGAGATAAAATTTTGACAAAATTTTCTATAGAAATAACATTTTGATAAAATTTTCTTTAGAAATAACATTTTGACAAAAATTTCTATAGAGATAAAATGTTTTTCTAAATTTTCTATAGAACTAAAATTTTGACAAAATTTTCTATAGAGATAAAATTTTGACAAAATTTTCTATAGAGATAAAATTTTGACAAAATTTTCTATAGAGATAAAATTTTGACAAAATTTTCTATAGATATAAAATATTGACAAAATTTTCTTTAGAAATAAAATTTTGAAAAAATTTTCTATAGAAATAAAATTTTGAAAAAATTTTCTATGGGGATAAAAAATTGGAAAAATTTTCTATAGAGATAAGATTTTGAAAAAATGTACAAAATTTTCTATAGAGATAACATTTTTACAAAATTTTCTATAGAGATAAAATTTTGACAAAATTTTCAATAGAAATAAAATTTTGACAAAATTTTCTATAGAAATAAAATTTTGACAAAATTTTCTATAAAGCTAAAATTTGAACAAAATTGTCTATAGAGATAAAATTTTGGCGAAATTTTCCATAGAAATAACATTTTAACAAAATTTTCTATAGAGATACAATTTTAACAAAATTTTCAATAGGTATAAAATTTCAACAAAATTTTCAATAGGAATAATTTGTTTACAAAATTTTCTATAGAGATAAAATTTTTACGAAACTTTCTATAGAGGAATAATTTTTTGACAAAGTTTTTTAAAGAGAGATAAAATTGTGACGAAATTGTCTATAGAGAGAAAATGTGTACAAAATTTTTTTAGACATAAAATTTTTACAAAATTTTCTATAGACATAAAATTTTGACAAAATTTTCTATAGAGTTAAAATGTTGAAAAAATTTTCTACAGAGATAAATTTTTGACAAAATTTTCTATAGAGATAAAATGTTGACAAAATTTTCTATAGAGATAAAATTTTGACAAAATTTTCTATAGAAATAAAATTTTGACAAAATTTTCTATAGAAATAAAATTTTGACAAAATTTTCTATAAAGATACAATTTTGACAAAATTTTCTATAGAAATAAAATTTCGACAAAATTTTCTATAGAAATAAAATTTTGAAAAAATTTTCTATAGAAATGAAATTTTTACAAAATTTTCTATAGAGATAACATTTTGACAAAATTTTCTATAGAAATAAAATTTTGACAAAATTTTCTATTGAAATAAAGTTTTGACAAAATTTTCTATAGAGATAAAATTTTGACTAAATTTTCTATAGAAATAAAAAATTTTCTATACAATAACATTTGCTATAGAAATAAAATTTTGACAAAAATTTTCTAAAGAAATAAAATTTTGACAAAATTTTTTTATAGAGATAAAATTTTTTCTAAATTTTCTATAGAAATAAAATTTTGACAAAATTTTCTATGAAGATAAAATTTTGTCAAAATTTTCTATATCAAAAATTGTGAAAAAAAATTCTACAGCTATAAAATGTTGACAAAATTTTCTATAGAAATAAAATATTGAAAAAATTTGGTATAGATATAAAATGTTGACAAAATTTTCTACAGAGATAAACTTTTGACAACAAATTTCTATTAAAATTACATTTTGATATTATTATCTAAAAAATATTTCTTTTTAATTTCTATATATTCAATATTTTTAAAATTTTTACTTTTTGTGTTAGATAATACCATCAAAATCCATTGTAAGTTCTCCTTTTATTGCGGAAGTAGTAACTTTCCCTTGATGCAAGCTAAAATAAATAATATTTAAAACTACCCAAAAAATTGTCACTAGTACGAGAGATCAACCTATATAATAAATATGCTTTTAACATAAAATAATAAATCATTTCTTTCTAAGAAAACATTTTCTATAAACAAATATGATAAAAAACTTAAAAATAAGATTTTGTGAATTTGATAGATTTTTTGTAACACTTTCTTAAATTTTTGGCACTGCGGAGTCGAAGAATTACAAAAATTACTAAAATGTCCCTATGCTTCTAATACCGCCTAAAATTTTAAGTCTATAGATTTTGTAGAAGTCTACCAAATTTTGTCCAGATCAGGTCAGCTTCAAATATATGTATATGGGAACATAATTCTTTATATATAGGAACCAACAAATCTGAAAAACTGATCTGAAAGTGGGGCAGCAGACTTTTCGAAATTTTAGACAGCCTAATGAAATTTTACTTTTTATAAGTATATCAGAAACATGTTATAAACTAAACGTTCATAAGAAAATTTTCATACGATTCCCAAAAATATTAAGAATGAACTACTGTATGGTTAAAATGGCCATAATTTGGCGCCAATGATTTTTTGCTTTACTTTTAGTTCATTTTTTCTGCTATAGAGGGTGTAATTTTGTGAAGCGCAGTTAGAAAGCATTACATTTTAATACTTTAATTAAAGACATTAAATTTTCCTGGTTTTGACAACAATTTCCAAATATGGAACACATTTTAGTTCAATTCATTCTTCCTATGAAATAGTTTTCTTTGTATTTTCTAGTTTTGTTAAAATTTGTATACAAAGAATCATGATTCTTTCACACTCCACAGGAAATGTGGTAGGAAGTGTTAGTCAGGTAAACCTTAACAAAACTAAAATTAAAAACTCGCTTACGAATGACTCATTAAAAAGAATACATTATTCAAAAGAATACCTGAAATTAAATAATTCCAGCTTTTTAATTAAAAAATTGGCAATGATTTACTCAAAATGGTTATAAGGAACATGTACTAATTATACTACAATTATAGTACAGTACAAAAAAAAAAAAAATAACTACATACAGACTTAAACCACATCTGATAAATCATCTAAAAAATTAAATTTCTGTTTGTTTTATATGAAATACAGTGAAACCTCTCAAACTTGGACACTCTGAAACCGAAAATCTCACCAAAGTGGTCGATTGAGATCCCTGAGACGTTTGCCATAAAACACATTAACCTCTCATAAATGGAGCCCTCTCAAATGTGGACAAAATTTAGGCGACCGTGAGTGTCCACTTCTGAAAGGTCTTACCGTTTTTAATCCAAAAATGTGTTTTATTTTAATGTTTTTATTTACATTTTTAAAAAGCAAGTTTCAATTATTAAGGTGACGATTTTTTTTGAAATTTTATTGGCAGCCCTGGTCATAGCAACTCTGAACAATGGCTACAAAATGGAGCAACCAATGTGGTCGCTTACATGGACGAATTCAACCGCAGCATCACCCGATGGCATTTTCGTAGTGTGCGGGCTAACAAAAAATACGGAAAAAAATCATACAAATTTAACTTTTTTTATATATGCACATCCTCCATAGGCACAGTGGCATACACACAAAAAAATTATTTAAGTGTTTGTTTTTGTTTTTTTTACGAGAATTTTTACAATAGTAAATACTTTTTATCGGAGAATGAAGCCGACCCATTTTCGTGGACGGAAGATTGACATAGAATTGTCTTTAGAAATACAATTTTGACAAAATTTTTTATAGAAATAAAATTTTGACAAAAGTTTCTATAGAAATAAAATGTTTACAAAATTTTCTATAGAAATAAAATGTTTACAAAATTTTCTATAGAAATAAAATTTTGACAAAATTTTCTATAGAAATAAAATTTTGACAAAATTTTCTATAGAAATAAAATTTTGACAAAATTTTCTATAGAAATAAAATGTTGACAAAATTTTCTATAGAAATAACATTTTGACATTTTCGACAGAAATAAAATTTTGACAACATTTTCTATAGAAATAAAATTTTGACAACATTTTCGATAGAAATAAAATTTTGACAACAATTTCGATAGAAATAAAATTTTGATAACATTTTCTATAGAAATAAAATTTTGACAAAATTTTCTATAGAATTAAATTTTGACAAAATTTTCTATAGAAATAAAATTTTGACAACGTTTTTGGTAGAAATAAAATTTTGACAACATGGAAAAAATCCCTAGGAAATCCTTTGGTGATTAGGTCCAATTCCTTTGGATTTTTAATATTTATGAACGGCGATTTATACACCTTTTATTTCGAAGTATTTCAATTTTACGCCTTTCACGCGCTTTTACTTACGGCCGATTTGAGTAATTTTAGTAGAAAAATAATAGAGACTTTAGAGGATTTTAATTGTGACTTTTGATTTCAATTTATTTGAGATTAATTTTCCTTAACTATGTGAAGTGATTATTTGCTTCTTCGTTGATCGCTGGTCAAATTCAAAGAGACCAGAACATTTCAAATTTATGCTTTGAGAAACCAAAATTCAATTCTTCTCTATCGGTTTCTTTCCAGGTTGAATAACAAAAAAATTGTAACAATAAATATATATAAATGTTTGTTTAGTTATTAGTTATGCATAGTTGTGTGTTTACCAAGTATTACGTAGAATGTATAGTTGAATGTTTAGTGAGACTGCAGTATGTCTGTTTCATGTTGCGTTTATGAGTTCAGCTTAAATGTATGTATGTTTACGTAGAGTATGTATACTTGGTCAGTATAAGAGTTTTCAATTTGGGTAATAAATGTAGCAAGTGATCATCAACATTAGGGTGGATTACAATTATATGGTCAATAAAAGATATAGAAAATATTTTAAAATAATTGTTTTCATATTTATGCCGAAGTGGCATAAACACAACATTTTCGATAGAAATAAAATTTTGACAACAGTTTCGATAGAAATAAAATTTTGACAACATTTTCGATAGAAATAAAATTTTGACAACATCTTCTATAGAAATAAAAATGTGCCAAAATTTTCTATATTTAGAAATAAAATTTTGACAAAATTTTCTATAGAAATAAAATTTTGACATTTTCGATAGAAATAAAATTTTGACAACATTTTCTATAGAAATAAAATTTTGACAAAATTTTCTATAGAAATAAGATTTTAACAAAATTTTCTATAGAAATAAAATTTTGACAAAATTTTCTATAGAAATAACATTTTGACAACATTTTTGATAGAAATAAAATTTTGACAAAATTTTCGAAAGAAATAAAAGATTGACAAAATTTTCTATAGAAATAAATTTTTGACAACATTTCCTATAGAAATAAAATTTTGAAAAAATTTTCTATAGAAATAAAATTTTGACAAAATTTTCTATAGAAATAATATTTTTACAACATTTTCGATAGAAATAAAATTTTGACAACATTTTCGACATAAATAAAAGTTTGACAAAATTTTCTGTAGAAAAAAAATTTTGACAAAATTTTCTATAGAAATAAAATGTTGACAACATTTTCGATAGAAATAAAATTTTGACAAAATTTTCTATAGAAATAACATTTTGACAACATAGAAATAAAATTTTGACAAAATTTTCTATTAAAATAAAATTTTGACAACATTTTCGATAGAAATAAAATGTTGACAAAATTTTCTATAGAAATAAAATTTTAACAAAATTTTCTACAGAAATAAAATTTTGACTACATTTTCGATATAAATAAAATTTTGACAACATTTTCTATAGAAATAAAATTTTGACAACATTTTCTATAGAAATAAAATGTTGACAAAATTTTCTATAGAAATAAAATTTTGACAAAATTTTCTATAGAATTAAATTTTGACAAAATTTTCTATAGAAATAAAATTTTGACAACAATTTCGATAGAAATAAAATTTTGACAACATTTTCGATAGAAATAAAATTTTGACAACTTGTTCTATAGAAATAAAAATGTGACAAAATTTTCTATATTTAGAAATAAAATTTTGACAAGATTTTCTATAGAAATAAAATTTTGACATTTTCGATAGAAATAAAATTTTGACAACATTTTCTATAGAAATAAAATTTTGACAAAATTTTCTATACAAATAAGATTTTGACAAAATTTTCTATAGAAATAAAATTTTGACAAAATTTTCTATAGAAATAACATTTTGACAACATTTTCGATAGAAATAAAATTTTACAAAATTTTCTATAGAAATAAAATGTTGACAACATTTTCGATAGAAATAAAATTTTGACAAAATTTTCTATAGAAATAACATTTTGACAACATATAAATAAAATTTGATAAAATTTTGTATTGAAATAAAATTTTGACAAAATTTTCTATTAAAATAAAATTTTGACAACATTTTCGATAGAAATAAAATGTTGACAAAATTTTCTATAGAAATAAAATTTTGACAAAATTTTCTACAGAAATAAAATTTTGACTACATTTTCGATATAAATAAAATTTTGACAACATTTTCTATAGAAATAAAATTTTGACAACATTTTCTATAGAAATAAAATTTTGACAAAATTTTCTATAGAAATAAAATTTTGACAAAATTTTCTATAGAATTAAATTTTGACAAAATTTTCGATAGAAATAAAATTTTGACAAAATTTTCTATAAAAGTAAAAATGATTATGAACCGATATGGACGAATTTTTGTGTGATTGGGGATCTGCTATATATAACTATAGACCGATATGGACCGACTTGGGCATGGTTGTTACTAGCGCAATGTACCAAATTTCAACCGGATCGGATGAAATGTGCTTCTCTAAGAGGCTCCGCAAACCAAATCTGGGGGTCGGTTTATATGGGGGCTATACGTAAAAGTGGTCCGATATGACCCATTGCAATACCGTCCGACTTACTTCAATAACAACCACTTATGCCAAGTATGAAGTCGATACCTTGTTTTGTTCGGAAGTTAGCGTGATTTCAACGGACGGATGGACTGACGAACGGACATGCTTAGATCGACTCAGAATTTTACCACGACCAAGAATATATTTACTTTATTGGGTCTTAGAACAATATTTTGATGTGTTACAAACGGAATGACAAAGTTAATATACCCCCTCCTATGGTAGAGGGTATAAAAATTTATTTTTCAAAATATTGCTGCTTAGTTGAGATTAGCCGCCTTAGACTAGCCTATTCAGTCCATAAGTTTTAAATAATTGACAAGGGACCTCCTTTTTAAAGGCGCGACCTAACGGCGTTTCAAATTACGGTGAAACCACTTAGAGCAGCTTTGCAACTGGGATTGATCCCATGAACCTTTGATTCTGGTCGGGCATGCAAAATATTGCACTGCGGTGGCTCCCAACCGACTTAATCGGCCGCTGCGTCGATTGCCAATTGTCGGCAACGCGACTTGGCAGCTGCCTTCTTTTTTTATCATATTCTCTTATAAAAATGACCATAATTCATTGGACCCCAAAAACAAAATGAAGTTTATATCCTTAAAAATACACCAATTTGGTTTTCTTGTTTCTACATAGTTTTTGGCGATCCTACTTTATTTAGGTTTTTGACGTTACCATAGTCATAACGCCTTTTAGTTCTTTATCTTGAATATTTCCATGTTAAGGTCTTGTTCTACTTTATCCACTTTCACCCCATTGTGATCCGCTCAATTATATACCCCTATAGTCTTTATCAGAGCTTGTTTTATTTGATTGAAGAAAAAAAAAAAGAAACAAACGCTCTGCTTTTAGTTCAACATTTTGCCCTATCCCTCCATATACCAAGAGACTGTCGGATTTTCCCATATTTTTGCTATTTCTTTTTTGCTTTTTGTATTCATTCATTGTTGTTAAATGAATAATGACTGTAAAGTGTAATACAAAATGCGGTAGCGTATGAATAAAAACAAAAAAGTGGGCAATTGCAAAAAAAAATCAAGAACTGGACCGGAGAAAATGTAACAAATGAATCTGCTGAACATTTCAAAATTTCCACACACAAAACAAAATTGGAGGAAATCGATGGTGGTCTTTATTTTTCTGTTAATTTTACTACAAAAATTATATAAATTTTTTTACACAAGTTGGTCACAAGAGAGAAACTATTAAAATTTTTCATTTTAATTAAAATAAATGTATTGATTTAATCAAACAAAGCAATGGATTATTTGCGAATGCAAGAGGACATTTTAATAGAGCATGAAACACAGCTATTATAGCAATGGCAAATGCTTGAAAATTTTAAGAATAATATATTGTTGCATGACTTTAGGCGCTAATATTTAATGTTAAATAATTGGTTGTTGTATTCGCTTATGATCGATCGATCACTGACTTCATTGTCTGAACTACTAACAATTTTATGAAATTTGTTGCATACCTTTAGGCTTTGTCATTCCGTTGGTGCCATATCGAAATATCGCTCTAAGATCCTATAAAGTATATATATTCTGGGTCGTGGTGAAATTCTGAGTCGATCTAGTTAAGTTCGTCCGATCATCCGCCGCACAGTGCTTCGATGTCATACAATGAACGGACAAAACTAGAACTTAACAAAGAAAAATGTGAAGTTTAGTACCCATCGGACCACTCCTTCACGTACCTCCTATACAAAGGAATCAAAAATATCTGATTGCGTAGAGGAATGAGATAACAATAGCAAATAGCAAAATGTCCGTCCTTTCGGAATGGTTAGAGATTGTTCTCTGAAATGTGGTATGGTGAGAGCCGAGCTATTGACCAAGTAGTAAGCAAAATTTTGCGAGCCTAGGTAAACCGAAACCCCATTAAAAGGCCGCCACATTTGATCCATGAGAAAAGTTAATCAACTAATTTTTTTTTTAATTTTGACTCGTTTTGTTAAATAAATGTGTTTTATATTTGTTGTTAACTTTCAATCTAAAAACTAGAACTTTGCTTATTTTGAAAAAGTAGCGTCATTTTTGCAAAAGTTTGTAAAACAGGTGAAAATTTAATTTTTCCCCTTTTTGCCATTTTTTGTTACAAGTCCTTAAAGAACCACCAACTTTAAGGACTTGTAACAAAAAATATATCCCCAAATTTCATTTCTTTTTTATACCCCCCCCCCCCCCCAACAAAGGAGGGAATAACTTTCTCATTTCGTTTGTAACACATTGAAATCTTGTTCTAAGACCCCTTAAAATATATATATTCTGGGTCGTGGTGAAATTCTGAGTCGATCTAAGCATGTCCGTCCGTCTGTTGAAATCACGCTAACTTCCGAACGAAACAAGCTATCGACTTGAAACTTGTCACAAGTACCCAGCAAAAAAAGAGCTTCCAAAAAAGGAGTTTGGATCCCCAATCTGTGCTCCGGCAGTAGTGCAAACTTGGATCATCTCCAATGAATTTTACATGGGCTTGTCATAGGACGGAAGTACTCCCTTTTTGGATCCTTTCCATTGCTTTAGAAGTTGTGCCCTGGAAGTTAATTTGAATGAAGAAATTTAAAACGCAAAAAATTTTTTTTTCAACCAATTTTAATTTTTTTTTCAACCATATTTTTTATTACACTATTATTTTCCTATTATCTAATTTTTTACAATTTGAAAAACTTTTTCGCTCCGACCAGGGGTTGAACCCGGGTTTGATGGCACCATAACAGAACGCCTTAGCACATTCAGCCACAAACGCCATTGAACATAAAGCGTCGAAAGGTCAATTCAAATGTTTGTGATATGATCGCAATACGACACCAAAGAATAACATAAAGTCAAACGGCACAGGTTCAAATCCCAGCGGGGATGCAATTTATTTTTTTTATTATTATTTTTTTACTTTTTTATTATTTTCTATTTTTTTTTTTTTGTGAAATTTAATTGTCAAAAATTTGCGCTTAAAATAGCCTGATTGCGTACTTTCTAATACATGTCCACAAGGACTGCATTGGAAGTAGAAAACTGTATCGGGAGTGGAAAAAAATCATTGGGGGATCCCACGATGCGCTTTAGAAGATTTATATGGTCTCTCACAACCATGCAAAAATTGGTCCAAATCGGTCCATAATTATATATAGCCCCCAAATAAACCGATCCCCAGATTTGGCTTGCGAAGCCTCTCAGAGAAGCAAATTTTATCCGATCCGGCTGAAATTTGGTACATGGTGCTAGTATATGGTCTCTAACAAACATGCAATAATTGGTTCACATCGGTCCATAATTATATAGCCCCCATATAAACCGTTCCCAAGATTTGACCTCCGGAGCCACTTGGAATAGCAAAATTCAGCCGATCCGGTTGAAATTTGGTACGTGGTGTTAGTATATGATCTCTAACAACCATGCAAAAATTGGCCCACACCGGCCTTAATTATATATAATCCCCATGTAAACCGATCTCCAGATTTGACCTCCGGAGCTATTGGAGGGGCAAAATTCATCCGACCCGGTTGAAATTTGGTACGTGGTGAAAATATTGCGCTAGTATATGACCGCTAACAACCATGCCAAAATGGGTCCATATCGGTCTATAGTTATATATAGACGATCCCCAAAAATAATCTACCAAAATTTTATTTCTATAGAGGTTAGGTTAGGTTAGGTGGCAGCCCGATGTATCATGCTCACTTAGACTATTCAGCCCATTGTGATACCACATTGGTGAACTTCTCTCTTATCACTGAGTGCTGCCCGATTCCATGTTAAGCTCTATGACAAGGGACCTCCTTTTTATAGCCGAGTCCGAACGGCGTTCCACATTGCAGTGAAACCACTTAGAGAAGCTTTGAAACCCTCAGAAATGTCACCAGCATTACTGAGGTGGGATAATCCACCCCTGAAAATCTTTTTGGTGTTCGGTCGAAGCAGGAATCGAACCCACGACCTTGTGTATGCAAGGCGGGCATGCTAACCATTGCACCATGGTGGCTCCCTTTCTATAGAAAATTTTGTCAAAATTTTATTTCTATAGAAATTTTTATTAAAATTTTGTTTCTATATACATTTTTTTCAAACTGAATTATTTACATATTTAATCGGCCTTTTTATACCCAGCACCATAGAATGGTGACGGTGGTATAATAAGTTTGTCATTCCGTTTGTAACACATCGAAATATCGATTTCCGACTATATAAAGTATATATATTCTTGATCAGGGAGAAATTCTAAGACGATATAACGATGTCCGTCTGTCTGTCTGTTGTAATCACGCTACAGTCTTTAATAATGAAGCAATCGTGCTGAAATTTTGCACAAACTCGTATTTTGTGTGCAGGCAGGTCAAGTTCGAAGATGGGCTATATCCGTCAAGGTTTTGATATAGTCCCCATGTAAACCGACCTCCCGATTTGAGGTCTTGGGCTTATAGAAATCGTAGTTTTTATCCAATTTGCCTGAAATTTGAAATCTAAAGGTATTTTATGACCATAAAGAGGTATGCTAAAAATGGTGAGTATCGGTCCATGTTTTGGTATAGCCCCCATATAGACCGATCTCCCGATTTTACTTCTTGGGCTTATAAAAACCGCAGTTTTTATTCAATTTACCTGAAATTGGAAATCTAGAGGTATTTTAGAACCATAAAGAGGTGTGCCAAAAATGGTGAGTATCGGTCCATGTTTTGGTATAGCCCCCATATAGACCGATCTCCCGATTTTACTTCTTGGGCTTATAGAAACCGTAGTTTTTATCCAATTTGCCTGAAATTGGAAATCTAGAGGTATTTTTGGACCGTAAAGATGGGCTTATAGAAACTTCTTGGGCTTATAAAATTTCAAAGGAAACCCTAATATTTGATTCATGGTGGTGGGTGTTTAAGATTCGGCCCGGCCGAACATACTGCTGTATATACTTGTTTTGTTTAATATATACCCCGTATGGACTCACTTACAATTGAGAAGACGGTGTTAAGAAGTTTTAAGATACCTTGTCATCGGCAAGTGTTACCGCAACCCAAGTAATTCAATTGTGGATGACAGTCTTTAGTACAAGTTTCTATGCAATAAGATTCGGCCTGGCCGAACTTACGACCGTATATACTTGTTCTTTTTCACTTAATCATGTAAATAAAATTTAACTCACATTTTCTTTGTCAGTCTTTGGCCATTATATTCCACACTTACCAATTTTGTAAATATTTTCGTTATAATCATCTTGTAGTGAACGTGTTGGCGATTATAAAAACTGCGTTATTTTCTTTAGGACTGTAAATCGTGTTTAAGCTGAACGAAACGACGTCTCGTCACCACCAAACTTTTATGGGAAATGTAATGAACAATTTAACAAATTTAATCAAATTGTCAAAAGTCTATTCGAATAGATTTTGTGAAATTGAGCCAAAAGTCCTCACCCACCCCTCCATCGCTCAATCAAGCTTTATCCATGCCATGTCATTTAAGTCATAAAAGGCCATAAGTGGCACAAGTTAATACTGTCGTCTATTTTTCTTTTTTTTTGGCATATCAGTAACCACCACCGCTATGCTATAGAAGTACAACATCATCATCATCATCATGGATATTGCATGTCGTCATAGAATAGAGTGTTGTCTAGTCCATCAAGTTCACTTAGTAAATCAATATTGTATGGAAATCACCTGGTAAGGAATTACACTCATCGTGTGGCTATAATAAGAACTTTGTGACTACATTACATACAAATGGGAAGTCCTAAAAGTGTTGGCTTTCTAATTTCGAAACATAAACATTTGGTGAGGAAGCAAATGTCTAACAGGTTACCAGGGACTTTTCCCACTGGGAGAAAAAATTCTCATGACAAGTACCCAATCAATAAATGGAAATTGTTTGGACTTTTTCCACTTCCGATGAAGATATTTTGGACGAGTCTGCGAAAATACACATTTTGATCGTTTTAAGCCAAAACATTAATTTTGGACAATAAACAGTCAAAACGAATGCTTTCGCTCGGCTAGAATATCCAAAACGGCTGAAGGAAAATCAGCTGTTTTTGGTATTTCAGTCGAACGAAAGCCTTCATTTCGGATATGAGAAATTGGTTTTAAATGTAGCAAAACGGAATATAAAACTAAAAAAAGTAAAAAAAAACAATGAAAATAAAATTAAATTAAAAGATGGATGTACCAACCATATTTTTTGCTCTGTGTAATACTAGCGTTATTTTTGTGAATATAATGCACTCGGTAAACAAAACATTTCTTCAGTATTTGTATTTGACTTATTCATGTTTCTGTTTCAATTCCCTATTTCACTATAAAAATCTGAATTTAATGTAGGTTTCATGCAGAATATTTTGTTTGTTACAGAGTATGTGCAGAAGGGAGCAGCCATGGTGCGATGGTCGAGGGTTCTATTAAATATTCAGCCTAAAATCTATTGGGTTTACCCTCTTTCAGTAATGCTGGTGACATTTCTGGGTGTATCAAACCTTCTCTAAGTGGTTTCACCCTAATTTGAAATGTCATTGTGACTCGGTAGTCCCTTGTCATAGAGCTTAACATAGAATCGGACAGCACTCATTTATAGGAGAGTTGGTCTTACATACCGTAATCGACACAAGGAGTCGTGCCTTTCCAAGGCCTGTAACTACCCCACGGAATTACAAGTAAGTCTACCCTATCCCACTTTCAAATCTAACTCCCAATCCATATCCCACCTCTTTTTTCTTGCTGAGCAGAGTCTGCGGGCCTATCTGCACAGAATCCCCCTACTTTGTACCAGCGTTATCGAGATTACTATGTGATGTGCAGCGTATATCACAATTGGGTACATTTGAGTTGTTCGGTACTTATGAACACACTCCTGCTTTCAAATGTCACACCTTTGTGCGCTCGTCTCCACCTGTAGTCATAATAGCGAGATAACAAGTTGGCTGATAAGTCCCCGGTCTAATAAAGAAAAATAAATTTTTTTGTCAAAATTAGTTTTTATTATTCAACATAGTTCCCTTCAAGAGCGATACAACGATTGTAACGACCTTCCAATATTTGATACCATTTTGGTAGTACTCCTTCGGTTTTGCCCCAAAATAGGCCTCAGTTTCGGCGATCACTTTTTCATTGCAGCCAAAGTTTTTCCCTGCGAGCATCCTTTTGAGGTCTGAGAACAAGAAAAAGTCGCTGGGGCCAAATCTGGAGACTACGGTGGGTGGGGAAGCAATTCGAAGCCCCATTCATGAATTTTTGCCATCGTTCTCAAGGACTTGTGGCACGGTGCGTTGTCTTGGTGGAACAACACTTTTTTCTTCTTCATATGGGGCCGTTTTGCCGCGATTTCGACCTTCAAACGCAACAATAATGCCATATAATAGTCACTGTTGATGGTTTTTCTCTTCTCAAGATAATCGATAAAAATTATTCCATGCGCATCCCAAAAAACAGAGGCCATTACTTTGCCAGCGGACTGTTGAGTCTTTCCACGCTTCAGAGACGGTTCACCGGTCGCTGTCCACTCAGCCGACTGTCGATTGGACTTAGGAGTGTAGTGATGGAGCCATGTTTCATCCATTGTCACATATCGACGGAAAAACTCAGGTGTATTACGAGTTAACAGCTGCAAACACCGCTCAGAATCATCAACACGTTGTTGTTTTTGGTCAAATGTGAGATCGCGTGGCACCCATTTTGCACAGAGCTACCGCATATCCAAATATTGATGAATGATATGATCAACACGTTCCTTTGATATCTATAAGGCCTCTGCTATCTCGATCAACTTCATTTTACGGTCATTCAAAATCATTTTGTGAATTTTTTGGATGTTTTCGTCGGTAACCACCTCTTTCGGGCGTCCGTTGCGTTCACCTTCCTCCGTGCTCATTTCACCACGCTTGAATTTTGCATACCAATCAATTATTGTTGATTTCCCCGGGACAGAGTCCGGAGACTCATTATCAAGCCAAGTTTTTGCTTCCACCGTATTTTTCCTTTCAGAAAACAGTATTTTATCAAAACACGAAATTCCTTTTTTCCATTTTTTCACAATAACAATAGTTGCTTCACAAAAGACGCTCTATCTCACAAACTAATTGACTTACAGACGTCAAATTTTGACACGAATCATTTGAAGGTTGGTACTATATAAAAATAATATACATTTAATACTAGCGACGCCATCTATGTGTCAGACCGGGGACTTATCAGCCAACCTGTTATTCTAACGCAAATCCCACATCACCAAACACTACACGAACCTCCATCCCACCACAAACATATTCACCACCAATTCGTCCGCAACTAAAACAATATGTGGTCCAAATTCATGTTGGGCGTGCAGGAAGAAATTCACCAAGACAGCTAAACCTATTCGATTCTCCGACCGCAAAACCTTGACACACCTAAGGTACCCAAGCCTCAGGAATTTGGAACAATAATTTTGCCAAACCTGCTGCCGGAAAATCCAACAATCTCAGCTATCACCATCCATCGACAAGAGACAATATATGGAAGCAATAGTTTACTCTTCCTTGACAGCATATACTACAGCACGGCCAAATGGCCTAGCTCCGACATTCAAAACCAGTGATAGCAACCAGTTGAGTGGGATAAAGATCCATGAGCGGAAGTATAATGAAATGACTAGCCCTCCTATCCTAATCTCCTTTTTTTCTGGGATAACCCATAGTATTTTCCTCATCCTTCTGTCCGCTGCATTGGTCTACACGCAGAGAAGGAATATGATCACCTCAAACATGTTTTAAGAGCAAAATGTTATTTTTGTGTGGTGACCATGTAACATGTTTGTCACTGAAATGTTATTTTCTCGTCAAATATAACCTGCTTGCCGAAATCAGATAGATGATTTCCGAGAAAATAACATGGTTGCGAAAACCTTGTTACATGGTCACCACCCAAAAATAACATTTTGCTCTTACAACATGTTTGAGGTGATCATATTCCTTCTCTGGGTGTACATAACTTTATATATATTCCCTATACACATTCATCCAACTCGGCCCGCGTTGCCTATGGGTTTTGCGTTATCTAAGTTCACTTCCCCAAGTGTCCTAGCTCTTATCGCCAGTTCATTTGCCTTTAGGTTTTCTCTTATTCCGGTATGTCCCGGCAGTCATATGATGTGAATCCTGCTGTATTCCGAGAATTCGATGATCATTCTGTTGCATTCTAATGGGGTTCAAGATCGAACCGTAACTTTTACTAATGTCTTCATTGCTCTCCGGCAATCTCTGAAAATGTTCACGTTTTGTGGGCTCTTGTTATTTCTGTTATCGCATGCACTTCTCCCTGCAGGATTGTGTTGTGGCCTGGTAATCGGAATAGGATATTGGTGTCTGTGTTTTCGTTCTCTCATCTGTCTTCGATCTATCGGTGTAGCAGTTATAACCAGGGATCCGGAGCGGAGCGTGGAGCGGAGCGGAGCAAGCCCTTTTTTTGCCGGAGCGGTTTCCAAATGAAAAACCCCTCCGCTCCGAATAAAATATTACTTGAATGAAATGTGTAACTTTGAAATTACACTGTGTAGGTAATTTCAAATTTAGCTAGTACTTAGCGTAGTGTGAGTAAACGTTTAAAATGTACGATATGTATTTTTGTACGTACGTACATTGGGGAAAACACAACGTGTTTTTTAGTAATTGTTTTCAAAAACGGCAAATGTCAAAATATATCTCTAGTATGTGTTGTAAAAGTAACAACAGTACTTTCGATCAATTTCATCCCGTATTACTACAAAGATGTTTGTAATGAACGTCAAATAAATGCAATTAAACGATCTTATTTATATTTAATTTTTTAGTTTTCTACACTGAAAAAAATATTGTCGTGAAGTCAAAGATTCAATGTCCTTAGAATAAGAATGCAAATTTTGCTTAACATGGAAGACGCATTTCTCTAAATTAAAGTTTTTTTTCTTGTCCAAAAAGCAATAAACTTTTGAATGAAGTTGTAATGTCCTTATAATTAAGTGATTTTACTTAAAAATGTGTATCATAACATGAAAGATAAAATTTTTGAGGTAAGGTCAACGTGACTTTAATAATTAGGAAAAATTCTTTAAAATTAATAAAATTGTCTTTAAATTTGTTTCCTTTTTGCATCTCAAAAAATCGTTAAAAAATAAGACATGTTTTTCAACACTTTATTTTAAAGACGCTTTTTACTTGAAACATAGCATAATTTCTACTGGAAGTCGAGTCTTAATATGGAAAAAAAATAACTCGTTAACTCGTTTTTAAAGGATTTTGATAACAACTGACGAAAAAAATCTAAAAAAATGAAAAATTAACATTTGCTTCCTAAAAGCAAGTACATAACCCCCAAATCTAAAAGAGAATTACGTCTTTAAAGTATCCTTACTTGTATTCTCCTCTTCTTTGGCTCGGAATTAATACCCAAATTGTTAAAGTAAAGACAAAATCTTTGGAACTGGGCATGCTTTTTTTCAGTGTAAGGACATTCATATTTGCTTTACTATTGTACTATATCCTAGCATTCTCTTATTTCTGATATTAGTTCTCGAAAATTTAATTAAAATTATGGATAGTATCAATTTTGGTTGAAAAATGCGCATATACATTTATTATACAATAAAGGGGAAAAAAGCGAAATTAGGTAACACTAGATCTGAGTAAGAATATTCGTAGGTATACCACGGACTGATGTCGATGGAGGTTGTTGCAAACATAAACATACACACACACATTACAAATATAACAAAACCTCTTTTCTACGTCTGTTCCAAACCATAAAAAAAATTTCGGAGAGTAGTTACTTCTACTCTGTGTATAGACTTTCAATTCCAATCAGCGTTGCCGTTTTGGTCCGATCGGACCAAAATTGGTCCAAAAGATTTCTAATTTTTAAATTTGGTCCGATGGTCAGACCAAACAGAATTTGGTCCATTTTCATAAATTTGGTTTCTATCACATATTAAATAGTAGATGGTGCACCGCAAAGAATATTGTCGGGAGGCCAAATACTTCACATGCTTCAAATACGAATTTTGCTTAGAATAGAAGACGTATTTCTCTGAAAAAAAGTTTTTCCTTGTCTAAAAGTCTCTAAACTTTTCAATGAAGTCTGTTTATCCTTATTGCTAAATGATTCGACATAAAAATGTGTATCCTAACATTAATGCAAATTTCGTTTTAATGAAGTCAAAATGGATTTAATATTTCTGAAAAAATCTTCAAAATTAATAAAATGTTTCAACACATTGTTTTAAAGTCATTATACCCTAAACCACATAGTGGTTAGGGTATCATAAGTTTGATCTGCCAAAAAATGTGCCTACGCAGAAAAAAATATCACCAAAATATTTCCAATTAAAAAGTTAATTGAAGTTGAAATTTTTTTCAATTAATAAATTAATTGGTACAATTAACTTTTTAATCAAGATAGAAACATTAAGTTAATTAAGTCAATGATTGAACATTTTAAAATTTTTAATTAAAAAGTTAATTGATACAATTAACTTTTAATCAAATTCGGAAGACTAAGTCAGTTTATGATGATGATGAACATTTTTTTTTTTTAAATTTTTAATTAAATTTTTGTTTCAAACAATCAATTGTTAATCCAAATAAAAATTCTAAGCCAATTCAGAATGTAATTGAAAATAGTTACCTTTTTTAAAAATAAATTAATAAATAAATTGAGTTTTGCAATCAACATCAATTAAATTTTTAATTGAATCAATTAAAAAATTAATTGAAATTTGGCAATGAAATCAATTAATTTTTTAATCAAAATTTTTTTCTATGCCCAATTAAAACTGTGATTGATACTACCATTTTCGTGATTGAAGACAATTCAATTAAAAAATTAATTGGATCAATTAATTTCGTGATTGAATCAGAAAATTTTTTTTTTGTGTGTACAAGAAATATTGATTTTAGACCCCATAAAATATATACCGATCGACTAAGAATCACCTCCTGAGTCGATCTAGCGCTTGGTGTCCGTCTGTCCATCCGTCCGTCTGTCCATGTATTTGTTGTTCACAGGATTTCGGTCGCAATTATTAACCGATTTTGATGAAATTTGGTACAGGGAGTTTTTTTGGGCACAAGGACGAACGTTATTGAATTTGGAAGAAATCGAATCAAATTTAGATATAGCTCCCATATATATGTATTGCCCGATTTCGACAAATGGGGTCACGTTGCACTTTTTTACTAACCGATCGTCGTCAAATTTAGCACAAAATAATATTCTGTATCACCCTTTATGTCTGAAAATTTCATCGAAATCGGTTAAAATTTAGATATAGGTCCCATATATATGTATCGCCCGATTTTGCCAAATTAGGTCATAAAACCCTTATTTATCAACCGATCTTACTCAAAGTTGGCGAAATGTAATCTTCTATAGCACTAACTATATGTGCAAAAAATCATCGAAATCGGTTCAGATTTAGCTATAGCTCCCATATATGTACCGCCCGATTTTTCTAAATAAAATAAAACTCAATTGAACAAATAATACAATGTTTGTACTATAATTTTCTCGAAGAGGAGCGGAGCGGAGCGATTTTTTTTTCTCGGAGCGGAGCGTGGAGCGGAGCGGTTTTTTTTTTCTCCGGAGCGGGAGCGGAGCGAAAAAAATGGACCGCTCCGGATCCCTGGTTATAACTGTTCTGAGGTTCCATTCACTTAGGAGCACCTTACTGGCGTCAGAATGTCACATTCGGCAGCTATGGCCACCTCAGTTCCGCGATCCTTTGATGGTTCGTTTTGTTTCGCGTTTCCGTTCGTTTCTGCCAACATTTTAAATCTCATCGCAATCATGGCTACTTCACTTTTGATTTGAAGTACAATCTCGTCTCAAAGGTTCTGGTTGGCCTGGTTTTCATTGCCTCGGTTATGCTAAGACTACATATCCGTTGGACCCTTTGTAAAGTCTCTATGTTACACTTCCTCTCCATTGATGTCCACTAGATTATCGACATATCTCAGAAATGACTTATTACGCTCCTATTTATCCAATCCAGTCCTTTGGATTCAGTCCCCATTTGGAGTCCAACGCTCTTCTGAACAGTGCCTACCATCTAAAGGCTGGCTCAGTCTTCTCTTTTACGAGGCTTTTCCCATTCAGTTACATGTCTAAGGTTTCTCCTATGTACTTTATTTTATCAGACATCATCTTGCCCAAAAAATTCGGTCCGATATATGGGGCAAGTTCAGTATACCTCTTTGTGGTGTTCACCGCTCTACATTATTCGTTATGGTCACATTATGCGATCCTTAGCATATGGACTATCTAATCTTTTAAAGATCGGTTCACCCGAAACTGGTCTAAGGATTTGATAAGTGTGTCAGTTCTAACGTTCATGCTAGCTATATGTCAACACATACAGCTAGCATGTACCACTCCAACGATCGCCTCTTCACATATGCGTGTTGTTTATATCTGACCATTTCACCCAAAATTCCACTTTTTACCATGGTGTCATCCACGCGTTCCATTGTCTTCAGCAGGAATAATGCTAGACTTATAGGACTATACGTCTTGGGATTTGTATAGCTTGCTTTCCCCGGGGTTGGTATAAAGATTTTCCTTGGCTCCTGTCAGTATTGGAGCGTTTGTGAATCCAAGGCATGTCGAAAAATTTTCGGCTAAGTGCGACGCTATGTAGTCCACCTACTTTTGAAATAGTACACGAAATCCCTCATCACGCCCAGACGACTTTAATGGTAGAAAGTCCCTTTTGAATTCATCATTGGGAGCAACCGTGGTGCAATGGTTAGCATGCCCACAATGTATACACGGGGTCCTGGGTTCGAACCCAGTTTCGACCAAACAGTTTTTTAGAGGTGCTTTATCCCACCTCAGTAATCCTGGTGACATTTCTTCTCTAAGTGGCTTCACTGCAAAGTGGAACGCCGTTCGGACTCGGCTATAAAAAGGAGGTCCCTTGTCATTGAGCTTAACATAAAATCTGGCAACATTCTGCGATAAGAGAGAAGTTAACCACTGTGGTATCACAATGGACTGAATAGTCTAAGTGCCACTATAACCCAACCTAACCAAACCCTTCCTCACACTATTTACGACGTACCCTATTGTCAAGTCTTCGGACTTCTTCCACTTTAACCCAACCTAACCAAACCCCTCCTCATACTATTTACGACGTACCCTATTGTAAAGCCTTCGGACTTCTTTTCCAATTTTACGAATCCAGGGTGGACAACTCTCCTCGAAGGAGAGTCTCAACATTGTTATCAATATCCTCCATCCATGGGCAGTTTGAGCTAAATTGCTCCAGCAGTCTTATGTTTGCTTGTTGCGAATTTTGTCCAGTCGGGTTTCGCCTAATTTCGGAATATTACTGGGTCATCCTGTAGTTCTTAGGCGATCTGAATGCACATCGTGAGAGTTGGAACTCAGAGCTTAGATGTGACACCTGGGGAGAATACAGTGCAGATCAGTTCGATGACACAGAAAGAAGAGTATTCTGATTGGTACCTCCAGGAAACTAAGCCATGAAACTGGCCATGAAAGAGAGAGGTATGCCGGTGGGAGAATAACCTTCATTTGCCTACGACTCCGTGGGATATAGACTCGTGCCACTGACCACGACTGCTCTTCATTTGGAAATACCGGGGATGACTGACATAATTGTGGAGGCAGACATATGAGTGGTAAACGTGTATATCAATCCGTATACGGTTTGCCAGGATATATGTTTAGCTAGTAGTGAGACAATACCTCAGTAATGTTTTTAGCAGATCATCCTTTAACTCTATTCCTAGGCAGGAGCGAGAAAGGAATGCCGGTGGGAGAATAGCCTTCATTTACTTATGACTCTGTGAAATACTGGCCCATGGCTCGGTGAGCAAGGAAGACATATGAATTCTAAACGTATATATCGCTCCCGATGCGGTTTGACAGTCAGGATATAAGCTATAGTGATATCATGACAGTTGGTACTCACAACTTGGATGTGACGCCAGAAGGGAATATATTGCAGATTAGGTCGGTGACACCTAAAAAACAGTATTCTAATTGGTACCTCCAGGAGACTAAGCTCACCAGTAGGAATGGTCTTACCAGATCATCCTGTAACTCAGTTTTTAGGCAGGAGAGATAAAGGAATGCCGGTGGGAGAATAACCTTCATTTGCCTACGATTCTGTGAGATACAGACCCATGCCACTGACCATGACTGACAGCCATTTGGAGATATAGGAGATAGCCGTCACGGTGGAGGAGCCATGGCATTTGGCATTCAGAGCTTTGATATGACGCCAGTGGAGAATATTTTGCGAATCAGGTGGATGACCCAGATTTCTGTGAGATAAATGAAGATCATCCCGCTACGCATAAAGGACAATAACCTTGATTTTCCTACGATTCTGTGAGATACACATCCATGCCATTGACCATGACTGACACCCATTTGGAGATATAGGAGATTGCCGTCACGGTGGAGGAGCCAGACATATGCGTGCTAACCGTCTAGGTTTGCCAGAAGAATATAAGCCAGTCAATACCTCAGTAGTGACACCTGAGTGTACATCATGACATTTGGCATTCAGAGCTTCGATATGACGCCAGTAGAGAATATTTTGCGAATCAAGTGGATGACCCAGATTTCTGTGTGATAAATGAAGATCATCCCGCTACGCATACAGGACAATAACCTTCAGTTGCCTACGATTCTGCGAGGTACAGACCCAGCCATTGACTATGACTGACACCTATTTGGAAATAGCCGTCACGGTGGAGGAGCCAATTCGGTTTGCCAGAAGAATATAAGCCAGTCAATACCTCAGTAGTGACACCTGAGTGTACATCATGACATTTGGCATTCAGAGCTTCGATATGACGCCAGTAGAGAATATTTTGCGAATCAAGTGGATGACCCAGATTTCTGTGTGATAAATGAAGATCATCCCGCTACGCATAAAGGACAATAACCTTCAGTTGCCTACGATTCTGCGAGGTACAGACCCAGCCATTGACTATGACTGACACCTATTTGGAAATAGCCGTCACGGTGGAGGAGCCAATTCGGTTTGCCAGAAGAATATAAGCCAGTCAATACCTCAGTAGTGACATCTGAGTGTACATCATGACACTCAGAGCTTCGATATGACGCCATTGGAGAATATTTTGCGAATCTGCGTGATAAATGAAGATCATCCCGCTACGCATAATGGCCTTATGCCGAAGCACTCCGGTCGTCACTATGGTTAGCTCTAACCTCGTGGCACAAACAGCATGACATGTAGACATAGCCATGAACTCTGACAACCTACCGATCATTTCTGTGTGATAAATGAATTTCACTCCGCTACGCATAACGCCCTTATTCCGAAGCACTCGGGTCGTTACTACGATTAGCTCTGACTTCGTGGCATAGACAACATGCCATAAACTCTGACAACCTACCGATCATAGGGAAAAGTTATCTAGGGACAGATACTGTTATTCCCAAGAAGTAGAGAGAGAGAGAAGTTCGACACCTAAACGAACGGGCTGCCACTGTACCTAATAAAGGGTGATTTGTTAAGAGCTTGATAACTTTTTTTTTTTTTAAAACGCCTAAAATTTGCAAAATCTCATCGGTTCTTTATTTGAAACGTTAGATTGGTCCATGACATTTACTTTTTGAAGATAATTTCATTTAAATGTTGACCACGGCTGCGTCTTAGGTGGTCCATTCGGAAAGTCCAATTTTGGGCAACTTTTTCGAGCATTTCGGCCGGAATAGCCCGAATTTCTTCGGAAATGTTGTCTTCCAAAGCTGGAATAGTTGCTGGCTTATTTCTGTAGACTTTAGACTTGACGTAGCCCCACAAAAAATAGTCTAAAGGCGTCAAATCGCATGATCTTGGTGGCCAACTTACCGGTCCATTTCTTGAGATGAATTGTTCTCCGAAGTTTTCCCTCAAAATGGCCATAGAATCGCGAGCTGTGTGGCATGTAGCGCCATCTTGTTGAAACCACATGTCAACCAAGTTCAGTTCTTCCATTTTTGGCAACAAAAAGTTTGTTAGCATCGAACGATAGCGATCGCCATTCACCGTAACGTTGCGTCCAACAGCATCTTTGAAAAAATACGGTCCAATGATTCCACCAGCGTACAAACCACACCAAACAGTGCATTTTTCGGGATGCATGGGCAGTTCTTGAACGGCTTCTGGTTGCTCTTCACTCCAAATGCGGCAATTTTGCTTATTTACGTAGCCATTCAACCAGAAATGAGCCTCATCGCTGAACAAAATTTGTCGATAAAAAAGCGGATTTTCTGCCAACTTTTCTAGGGCCCATTCACTGAAAATTCGACGTTGTGGCTCGTTAGTAAGTCTATTCATGATGAAATGTCAAAGCATACTGAGCATCTTTCTCTTTGACACCATGTCTGAAATCCCACGTGATCTGTCAAATACTAATGCATGAAAATCCTAACCTCAAAAGAATCACCCTTTATAACCAAATCATATTGGAGGAAATTCTAAACAAAATGATTCCTTTCCGTTCATTTCGTGGATTTCATTGGGGAATATATTAAAAAATATATTTTTTGAATCCAAAAAATATTTTTCAAATGCATATTTAGTATACAAAATTCCGAAAAAAAATTAAATGCTAGATGCCCAATTTTTTCACCACCGTAAGGTGTAGCAGAAGTCAATACCACCTATAATTCTTCTTTCTCTAATTATGATTTGTTTTCCTTCATTTCCTCTATTTACTGTATATTTCACTAGTTCCCATCATTGCAACTAATTAAATAAAAAAATGCTGAAGAACTAAAAAATGGTATAAAGGTTGGTCTAATTCCCAACGCTAATTCAAAGTCATTTTTGCACTCGTGAACAAAAGTGCTGTGCAACAAATTTTACGAAAAAAGAGAAACAAAGAAGAACGAACAAAGAAACATTTTTTTTTTTTTGAAAAGAGAAAAAAAGTCTACAAAAATTCTGTTGCAAAAGTGCCGTGGTTCCTTCTCACATTCACACATAAAACGAACGAACAAATTTTAATTTTTTGGAATATTTGTTTTTTAAATTTTAAGTGAACTTTATTTATTAGCTTCTACGTTAATTAATTTCTTTTAATTGAGACCAGTAAATAAAAGTAAACTTCATCAAAATGGTTGTAAATTTCAAAGTTTTCAAAAAGGCAGCGCCGAATAATATGATCACCCTGTATATGAACAGGCGTGAATTTGTAGATTCGGTGACACAAGTGGAACCAGTGGGTAGGTGTAAAATGCGATATAGTGAAAAACCCCATTTATGTGAATGAATGGCTAACTGCATTAATGAACTATTTGGAATCGATATTTGAAATGGTTTCACAGAAGCCATACAAATTAAATCACATTCATCATTATCACCATGATGGAAATTAAGAGACAAGAAAAGTAACGTGAATGTACTGAGAGGGATATAATATTAAGTCAAGGTCATGGTGATATAAGCAAAATGGATACTAGATTGTGATATAACCAAGTGGATACATGTTGTGGAATCCCATTGGGATTCTTTAGTGGCATTGCTTAAATGGAGATTATGATGCCATATGTGGAAAGTGCATATATTTAGGGATCCTATATCTAGGGTTGATCTGGGTAATATTTTGTATGTTCACGTGATATTACCAAGAATTATTTTGAGTCAAATTTTAATAAGATATGATTTCGAATTACTTTGCGAGAGACTTAGATTTATTTGATCCAATATTTTATGATTTTCAAATCCCAAGTGACACCTTGCTATTTAAATCTAAATTATTTGTTTGTACTCCAATACCTATTTGAAAAATATTGAGCTGTATCTAGATCTGAACCGAGTTTTTCCAAAATCGAAACGGTTCTATTCTGACCCTGTGCAAATACCTATGTCAAATCTGAAGTATATTAGACTTCAACTGCGACCTAGGTTAAAGTGACAGCCCGATTAAGTTTCAGGCCCACTTGCTATTCAGTCCTGCGACCTAGACTTTGATTAGAAAAATGTGACTGTATTGATGCCCTGTGGAAACAAACATTTCGGCAGCAGATCATGGACATTCCCACAGGACTCAGCACCATCGCATTCAGCACGCGTTATGGCTTAAAAGGGTGATTCCTCGCTTCATTTATGCCGCACAATGGCCACCAAAATCTCCAGATCTCAAAGTGCTAGGGAATTTTTGGAGAGCAAGGGTGGCTCTTAAAAATACCAATGTATCGATCATCTAAGAGGACGCTTCACCGGGAATACCGCAGAGTCACATTCTTGCAGCATGTGAAGGCTTTGTCTTCCCTAGAAAGACGGCTATTTCTCATAAATTCATGCAGCGATTTCCTAACTTTTCAATTTGTAAAGGCGTCTATCCTGTAAATACTACCCTCCCAGTATATACTTCCGTTGGAGGACCTACGGTACCCGCCCCTGCTGAATATACCACTGAATCATACTGAGTGTCAGTGATGCCACGAAGTTTTTTGAAAATTTCCTAGGCGGTTGTTAAAAATTCCTTTTTTCCCTACGCCCAACATTTTTATACCCTCCACCATAGGATTGGGGGTAAATTAACTTTGTCATTCCATTTGTAACACATCGAAATATTGCTCTAAGACCCCATAAAGTGAAATACTGAGTCGATCTGAGTATGTCCGTCCGTCCGTCTGTTGAAATTACGCTAACTTCCGAACGAAACAAGCTATCGACTTGAAACTTGGCACAAGTAGTTGTTATTGATGTAGGTCGGATGGTATTGCAAATGGGCCATATCGGTTCACTTTTACGTATAGTCCCCATATAAACGGACCCCAAAATTTGGCTTGCAGACCCTCTAAGAGAAGCAAATTTCATCCCATCCGGCTGAAATTTGGTACATGGTGTTAATATATGGTCTTTAACAACCATGCAAAAATTGGTCCACATCGGTCCATAATTATATATAGCCCCCATATAAACCGATCCCCAGATTTGGCTTGCGGGGTCTCTAAGAGAAGCAAATCTCATCCAATCCGGTTGAAATTTGGAACATGGTGTTAGTATATGATCTCTAACAACCATGCAAAAATTGGTCCACATCGGTTTATAATTATATATAGCCCCCATATAATCCGATCATCAGATTTGGCTTGCGGGGTCCCTAAGAGAAGCAACTTTCATCCAATCCGGTTGAAATTTGGAACATGGTGTTGGTATATGATCTCTAACAACCGTGCCAGAATTGGTCCATATCGGTCCATAATTATATCTAGCCCCCATATAAACCGTTTTCTAGATTTGACCTCCGGAGCCTCTTGGAGGAGCAAAATTCATCCGATCCGGTTCAAATGTGGAACGTGGTGTTTGTATATGGTCTCTAACAACCATGCAAAAATTGGTCGACGTCGGTTTATAATTATATATAGCCCCCATATAATCCGATCACCAGATTTGGCTTGCGGGGTCTCTAAGGGAAGGAAGCAAATTTCATCCAATCCGGTTGAAATTTGGAACATGGTGTTACTATATGATCTCTAACAACCGTCCAGAATTGGTCCATATCGGTCCATAATTATATATAGCCCCTATATAAACCGATCCCCAGATTTGACCTCTTGGAGGAGCAAATTTCATCCGATCCGGTCGAAATTTGGTACGTGGCGTAAGCATATAGTCTCTAATAACCATGCAAAAATTGGTCTATATCGGTCCATAATTATATATAATATCCATATAAATCGATCCCCAGATTTGACCTCCGGAGCCGGAGTCCGTCTGTTGAAATCACGCTAACTTCCGAACGAAATAAGCTATCGACTTGAAACTTGGCACAAGCAGTTGTCATTGATGTAGGTCGGATGGTGTTGCAAATGGGCCATATCGGACCACTTGTACGTATAGCCCCCATATAAACCGACCCTCAGATTAGGCTTGCGGAGCCTCTTAGAGAAGCAAATTTCATCCGATCCGGTTGAAATTAGAGGTGTGCACGTGAGTAATAGTTTACTCACGCTCACGCACACTCACGACTGAAAAATCATACTCATGCACACTCACGCACGAATTTTTTTGGTAGGACTCACGCTCACGCACACTCACGAAAAGAAAATTTGTACTCATGCACACTCACGCACGAAAAGTCCTGACTCACGAAAAATACCGTGATTCACGAAAAATATCGTGACTCACGAATAATTTTATGATTAATTTACCTTACCGAAGTGTCTGAAAACATGAGCATTATTAAAATCGAGAGTGTTATTAAACTCTTAACATCTTAACTCTTAAGCGTTTTATGTTGGTGAGCAGGAATTTTTTCGTGAGTGTAATTCGTTCCTCACGCACACTCACGAAGATATTATTTTCGTGAATCACGCTCACGCACGACATTTTGGTTTGTTAATCACACTCACGCACGAATCACGAAAATTTTCGTGAGTCACGACAATTTCGTGTCACGTGCACATCTCTAGTTGAAATTTGGTAAGCTGATCCCCAGATTTTACCTACGGGATCTCTTGGAGGAGCAAATTTCATTCGATCTTGTTGAAATTTGGTACGTGGTCTAAGTATATAGCCTCTTTAACAACCATGCAAAACTTGGTCAATATCGGTCCATAATTATATCTAATCTCCATATAAATCGATCCCCAGATTTGACCTCCGGAGCCTTTTGGAGGAGCAAATTTCATGTGATCCGGTTGAAATTTGATACGTGGGGTTAGTATATGGCGGCTAACAACCATGCCAATAAATATTGGTCCTTATCGGTCTATAGTTATATATAGCCCTCCCAGTAAAACCGATACCGAAACACACAAACATTGGTCCATATCGGTTCATAATTGTATAAAGCCCCCATATAAAGCGACCCCCATATTTCAATTCTGGCTCTCTAATTACCGCGCAAAAGTTCATATCGGTTCGAAATTATTTGTAGACTTCCCTATATATACCGGTCAAGAACTGAATTATATGCGTATTTAATGGACCTTTTTTGTCTAATATATACCCCGTATGGACTAACTTCCAATTTAGAATATGATGTTAAGGAGTTTTAAGATACCTTGTCATCGGCAAATATTAGCACAACCCTAGTAATTCGATTATGGATAACAGTATTTAGTAGAAGTTTCTACGTAATCCATGGTGGAGGGTACATAAGATTCAGCCTGGCAGTATATACTTGTTTTAAGTTGCTTTAAGAAACACATATATAGCTCGTTTGTCAAAATGTTCTGAGTACTTATAACAGCCAAGATTTTCGATAGAGTTTGCAGTTGTCGGAGTGCAAACTAAAGTACCTTAATCCCGCCAAATAAAAGGCAACCATCGCCATCATACGATGCACATCGCACTCATCGACGGTCAAAATACGATTCTCTGTGTACCGTAAACTAGAAAAACTAAGAGATTCTTTCGTCTCTTTTGGAAAACATCATAACCTCGGACAGATCATGCTGGTACATGGTCGAACTTTTCGCTTTGAACCTGCAGATGGATCTGTATCTCCCATACGGGCCACTGACGTCACTTTTATCCCCAGATGACATTTCGGACAGTGGTTTTACCATTCAGACTTGGTTATAAAAAGAAGGTCCCTTGTCATTGAGCTAAGCATGGCACAGGGAAGCATTCTGTGATAACAGAGAAGTTCACCACTGGGGTATCACAATGGACTGAATAGTCTCAGTCAGGATGCCACTATACCCAACCTAAACTAGTAAAAGTCAAATCCCTCATTCAGTACGGCGTCATTTTTCCGATTTGACTTCTTGGGTTGATCTGATAGACACCGAAAATTTTATTCGATTTGACAGAAATTAGAAATGTGGATATATTTTAGGTCTATAGTTTCTAGAATAAATAGACTTAATAATTGTCCGAAAGACGTGAAATTGAAAATCTAGAGATATTTTAAATCCCCTAGTAGTTGTGTCGAATATACCGGACCATGTTTTGATATATCCCCATGTAGACCAATCTCTCGCTTTGACTTCCTGGGCTTCTCGACACCGAAATTTTAATCCAATTTGCTTGAAATTGGAAATCTTGAGGTATTTTAGGTCCATAAATTTACTTCATATAGGTACATGTTTGATATAGCCTTCATTTACACCGGTCTCCCGATTCAACTTCTTGAGGGAATTCAAGGTGTAGTTGTTATAAAATTGCTGGAAACGAAAAATCTATAGAATTTAGATTTGAAATCATATGAAAGGTGTTAGGTTAGATTAAAGTGGCAGCCCGATTTTCTTGCACTTTTGGGCAAGAAGTTTACGATTCCTGTAAAACTCAATCAAAACGATTCTTATAAATCCAGAATCTGACCTGTCTCCATAGGTTAGGTTAAAGTGGGCCGATTTATTATACCCTCCACCATAGGATGGGGGTATATTAACTTTGTCATTCCGTTTGTAACACATCGAAATATTGCTCTAAGACCCCATAAAGTATATATATTCTGGGTCGTGGTGAAATTTTGAGTCGATCTAAGCATGTCCGTCCGTCCGTCTGTTGAAATCACGCTAACTTCCGAACGAAACAAGCTATCGACTTGAAACTTGGCACAAGTAGTTGTTATTGATGTAGGTCGGATGGTATTGCAAATGGGCCATATCGGTCCACTTTTACGTATGGGGGCTATACGGACTGGGGGCTCAACGGACCCCCAAATTTGGCTTGTGATTGCTCTAAGAGAAGCAAATTTCATCCGATCCGGCTGAAATTTTGTACATAGTGTTAGTATATGGTCTTTAACAACCATGCAAAAATTGGTCCACATCGGTCCATTTTTACGTATAGCCCCCATATAAACGGACCCCCAAATTTGGCTTGCGATTGCTCTAAAAGAAGCCAATTTCATCCGATCAGACTGAAATTTGGTACATGGTGTTATTATATGGTCTCTAACAACCATGCAAAAATTGGTCTATATCGGTCCATTTTTACGTATAGCCCCCATATAAACGGACCCCCAAATTTGGCTTGCGATTGCTCTAAGAGAGGCAAATTTCATCCGATCCGGCTGAAATTTGGTACATGATGTTAGTATATAGTCTCTAACAACCATGCAAAAATTTGTCCACATCGGTCCATAATTATATATAGCCCCCATATAAACCGATCCCCCGATTTGGCTTGCGGAGCCTCTAAGAGAAGCAAATTTCATCCGATCCGGCTGAAATTTGTTACATGGTGTTGGTATATGTTCTCTAATGACCATGCAAAAATTGGTCCACATCGACCCATAATTATATATAGCCCCCATATAAGCCGATCCCCAGATTTGACCTCCGGAGCCTCTTTGAGGAGCAAAATTCATCCGATCCGGTTGAAATCTGGTACATGGTGTTAGTATATGGTCTCTAACAACCATGCAAGAATTGGTCCATATCAGTCCATAATTATATATAGCCCCCATATAAATCGATCCCAAGATTTGTCCTCCGGAACCTCTTGGAGGAGTAAAATTCATCCGATCCGGTTGAATTTTGGAACATGGTGTTAGAATGTGGTCTCAAACAAACACGCAAGAATTGGTCCATATCGGTCCATAATTATATATATTTAGCCCCCATATAAACCGTTCCCCAGATTTGATCTCCGGAGCCTCTTGGAGGAGCAAAATTCATCCGATCCGGTTGAAATTTGCAACGTGGTGTTAGTATAAGGCCGCTAATAACCATGTCAAAATTGGTCCATATCGGTCTATAGTTATATATAGCCGATCCCTAATCACACATAAATTGGTCCATATCAGTTCATAATCATGGTTGCCACTCGAGCCAAAAATAATTTACCAAAATTTTATTTTTATAGAAAACATGGTCAAAATGTTATTTCTATAGAAAATTTTGTCAAAATTTTATTTCTATAGAAAATTTTGTCAAAATTTTACTTCTATAGAAAATGTTGTCAAAATTTTATTTCTATAGAAACTTTAAACTTAATTATATATGTATTTAATCGGCCGTTTTGTAGTTTAATATGTACCACGTATGGACTATATGGTATATATTACGTTGTTAGGAAGTTTTATGATGCCTTGCCATCAGCTGCAGTAGACGTTTCTACGCAATCCATGGTGGAGGGTACATAAGCTTCGGCCTGGCCGAACTTACGGCCGTATATACTTGTTTTCATTTCATTGTGATGCTCTCAACTATCCTGAACACCATTAAATGTGTAGCGTTGGTCAAATATTTAATAGTGAAGCCTGAATCCTACTTTTTGTTTCTTCTCCTTCACAGATGGCATTATTGTCCTCGACGATGAATACATTCGCCAAAATCGTAAGGTCTTTGTGCAACTCATTTGCAATTTCCGTTATGGCCGTGAGGATGATGAGATGATCGGGCTGCGTTTCTCCAAGGAATTGATTTTAGTCTCACAACAAGTCTACCCTGAACAAAAGGTGGACATCAATCTGACTAAAATGCAAGAACGTCTTCTCAAGAGATTGGGTCAAAATGCTTTCCCCTTCGTTATGGAAATGCCACCTAGCTCACCAGCATCGGTGGTCTTACAACAGAAAGCCAATGATAATTCACAACCATGTGGTGTCCAATATTTTGTAAAAATATTTGCTGGTGAAAGTGAATGTGATCGTTCACATCGTCGTAGTACCATTAATTTGGGTATACGTAAGGTGCAATATGCTCCGACCAAACAAGGCATACAACCCTGCACAGTAGTGCGTAAAGATTTCCTTTTATCACCGGGAGAGCTGGAATTAGAGGTGACCTTGGATAAGCAACTCTATCATCATGGTGAAAAAATTGCTATAAATTTATGTGTGCGAAATAATTCGAATAAGGTGGTGAAGAAAATTAAAGCCACCGTTCAGCAAGGTATCGATATAGTACTCTTCCAAAATGGTCAATTCCGTAATACTATCTCGTATGCGGAGAGTGCTGAGGGTTGCCCATTGAATCCTGGCTCTAGCCTACAAAAGGTTATGTATTTAGTGCCTAATTTAGCGGCAAATTGTGATCGTGCTGGTGTTGCCGTGGAGGGAGATTATAAACACAAAAATATCTCGTTGGCTTCAACAACATTGTAAGTGGAATATTTTAGTTTTTCCAAAAATCACATTCTGTGAATCCATTTTTGCTTTTCAATATGGCTAATTTTCTTTTTAAATTTTTATTTTTGTTGTGTCTCCTTACAGAATTGCCAGTCCTGAAGCTCGTGATGCTTTTGGTATTATTGTCTCCTATGCCGTTAAAGTCAAATTATTCTTGGGCGCTTTGGGTGGTGAATTGTGTGCTGAACTACCATTCATTCTAATGCATCCTAAGGTAGGTAACACAGGTAACAGATGACAGTATTCAGGAATTCCGTTTTGGGGAATTCTTGTAATTAATTTCGAAATCTCAGTTGGCCTAGTTAATACATTTTGATGTCACGAAATTTGTAACACATTTTTGTATTCTTTCCTTTTTTCTTTCTTCTCACTCACTCCCTCCCTACCATAGCCCAGCCGCAAACAATTGGAAGCAGCTGAAGCAGAAGAAGCTTAAATGGGAAGCGTTCTCGTAGAAATCTTTTGGGATTGTGTTTCTTCTTTCCCCGGAGAAGCTCTACATTGGAAATGGAACAGACCATAGACGCTGTTCATTTCCCGAAATCAAAAGTATGCATGTTCTTCTATTATTTCTATGTGATTCCGTTTCAATTACTTACGATAAATAAAAAAAACAAATCAAACTGAAATCTTAACTAACAAATGTTACAACAAAATGAGATTATGTTAACATATTCATATTAGTTATCATTGTGATGTCTTTATATATATTAAAATAAAAATAGAGTTATATTAATATATAAAATAAAACAAAAGGAAAGAAATATTTTGTATGATTTATTATAAGTTTAATAAAAAATCGGTAGGCGCTTGGAATTGAATACAGTATATAGTTACTTTCGATGGAGTGATGGTGGAAGTCAGAAACAAAACTGCGCACTGCTCAGACTTCAGTGGTTCACCCGATTAGCTGCAAACCCTACAATCTCTGTGATAGAATTTCAAACCGCAGCTGCTAATCGGCAGATCTCAGAGATTGAGCTACATAGCCGAAGATTTTAACAGGTTGGCTGATAAGTCCCCGGTCTGACACATAGATGGCGTCGCTAGTATTAAATGCATATTATTTTTATATAGTACCAACCTTCAAATGATTCGTGTCAAAATTTGACGTCTTTTGTGCAGAAACTTTTGTTATTGTGAAAAAATGGAAAACAAGGAATTTCGTGTTTTGATAAAATACTGTTTTCTGAAGGGGAAAAATACGGTGGAAGCAAAAACTTGGCTTGATAATGAGTTTCCGGACTCTACCCCAGGGAAATCAACAATAATGGTTAGGTTAGGTTAGGTTAGGTTAGGTTAGGTGGCAGCACGATGTATCAGGCTCACTTAGACTATTCAGTCCATTGTGATACCACATTGGTGAACTTCTCTTTTGTCACGGAGTGCTGCCCGATTCCATGTTAAGTTCAATGACAAGGACCTTCTTTTTATAGCCGAGTCCGAACGGCGTTCCACATTGCAGTGAAACCACTTAGAGAAGCTTTGAAACCCTCAGAAATGTCACCAGCATTACTGAGGTGGGATAATCCACCGCTGAAAAACTTTTTGGTGTTCGGTCGAAGCAGGAATCGAACCCACGACCTTGTGTATGCAAGGCGGGCATGCTAACCATTGCACCACGGTGGCTCCCATCAACAATAATTGATTGGTATGCAAAATTCAAGCGTGGTGAAATGAGCACGGAGGACGGTGAACGCAGTGGACGCCCGAAAGAGGTGGTTACCGACGAAGACATCAAAAAAAATCCACAAAATGATTTTGAATGACCGTAAAATGAAGTTGATCGAGGTAGCAGAGGCCTCAAAGATATCAAAGGAACGTGTTGGTCATATCATTCATCAATATTTGGATATGCGGAAGCTCTGTACAAATTGGGTGCCGCGCGAGCTCACATTTGATGACTCTGAGCGGTGTTTGCAGCTGTTAACTCGTAATACACCCGAGTTTTTCCGTCCATATATGACAATGGATGAAACATGGCTCCATCACTACACTTCTGAGTCCAATCGACAGTCGGACAGCGACCGGTGAACCGTCTCCGAAGCGTGGAAAGACTCTAAAGTCCGCTGGCAAAGTAATGTCCTATGTTTTTTGGGATGCGCATGGAATAATTTTTATCGATTATCTTGAGAAGGGAAAACCCATCAACAGTGACTATTATATGGCGTTATTGGAGCGTTTGAAGGTCGAAATCGCGGCAAAACGGCCCCATATGAAGAAGAAACAAGTATATACGGCCGTAAGTTCGGCCAGGCCGAATCTTATGTACCCTCCACCATGGATTGCGTACACCCAGAGAAGGAATATGATCACCTCAAACATGTTTTAAGAGCAAAATGTTATTTTTGGATGGTGACCATTTAACTTGGTTGTCGCATCCATGTTATTTTCTCGGAAATTATTTATCTGATTTCGGCAAGCAGTTTATATTTGACGAGAAAACAAAATTTTTTTGACAAACATATTGCATGGTCACCATACAAAAATAACATTTTGCTCTTGGAATATGTTTGAGGTGATCATATTCCTTCTCTGCGTGTAGAAACTTCTAAGAAAAGCCTGTCATTTGCTTCTCTTAGAGGCTCCGCAAGCCAAATCGGGGGATCGGTTTATATGGGGGCTATATATAATTATGGACCGATGAGAACCAATTTTTCCATGGTTGTTAGAGACCATATACTAACACCATGTGCCAAATTTCAGCCAGATCGGATGAAAATTGTTTCTCTTAGAGGCTCCGCAAGCCAAATCGGGGGATCGGTTTATATGGGGGCTATATGTAATTATGAACCGATATGGACCAATTTTTGCATGGTTGTTAGAGACCATATACTTACACCATGTACCAAATTTCAGCCGGATCGAATGAAATTTGCTTCTCTTAGAGCAATCGCAAGCCAAATTTGGGGGTCCGTTTATATGGGGGCTATACGTAAAAGTGGACCGATATGGACCAATTTTTGCATGGTTGTTAGAGACCATATACTAACACCATGTACCAAATTTCAGCCGGATCGGATGAAATTTGCTTTTCTTAGAGGCCTCCCAAGCCAAATTTAGGGGTCCGTTTCTATGGGGGCTATACGTAAAAGTGGACCGATATGGCCCATTTGCAATACCATCCGACCTACATCAATAACAACTACTTGTGCCAAGTTTCAAGTCGATAGCTTGTTTCGTTCGGAAGTTAGCGTGATTTCAACAGACGGTTGGACGGACATGCTCAGATCGACTCAGAATTTCACCACGACCCAGAATATATACTTTATGGGGTCTTAGAGCAATATTTCGATGTGTTACAAATGGAATGACAAAGTTAATATACCCCCCATCCTATGGTGGAGGGTATAAAAAGTGTTGTTCCACCAAGACAACGCACCGTGCCACAAGTCATTGAGAACGTTTTCATGAATTGGGCTTCGAATTGCTTCCCCACCCACCGTATTCTCCAGATCTGGCCCCCAGCGACTTTTTCTTGTTCTCAGACCTCAAAAGGATGCAGGGAAAAAATTTGGTTGCAATGAAGATGTGATACTCGAAACTCAGACCTATTTTGAGGCAAAACCGAAGGAGTACTAACAAAATGGTTTCAAAAAATTGGAAGGTCGTTATAATCGTTGTATCGCTCTTGAAGGGAAGGAACTATGTTGAATAATAAAAACGAATTTTGTGTGATTGAATTGCAGACCCGAAAACTGCTGATTAGAAGTTGTCAGCGATGGAACTGCTGATTTCAAAATCGCTTATTTGAAAAGCAGAACAAAACGTCTTAGTCATTGATCTAGAGAGCGGAAGAGATCAGAGAACTGAAGAGACTGGGGAACCGAAGAGTTCAGTGAATTTTTTGCAAACTCAACGGTCTACGTGATTGAACCACAGACCTCAAAGTTTCTGACCCGAAATATCAGTAATTGACCCGAAATATCAGAAGAAGATCAGGGATTGAAGGCGCAAACATCTTAGTCTTCAGTGATTGAATTTCAAATCCGAAGATCTTAATGATTGAACTATTAACTACAGGTTGGTAGTGATCGAGCTGTTGACTGGAAAATCTCCTATAGTAATTGCAGACACAAAATGTGCCGTTATTAAAATGTCTATCACAAAATCTAAGTGATTAAATTGCAGACCGGATGATCTCAGTGACTGAGCTAGCGTCACGAAGATTTCAGGGTAGTAGACATTAAATTGCAGATGCAAACGTTTCAGTGATTGAATCGAAACCTAAAGGTCTCACAGATTGGAAAGCAGATTAGCAGATCTCAGTGATCGACTAGAAAATCGGTTAAATGAATTTCAATGCTGACCTCAATCTTCAGCGATGGATTCGCAAACCTGAAGATCTCAGTGATTGCAAAATAGACTCGAAGATCTCAGAGATTAAACTGTTGAAATTTATACGAAAAGAAGATGCACAGTGGTGGTGAAAAAATGGTCAAATTTGGGAAGAATAATTCTCGTAAGTAAATTTCATAAGGAATTAACATTAAAGGGCCAAATTAAATCATCTTACCCGGCCAAATTAAATCATCTTGCCATCGTTCTCAATGACTTGTGGCACGGTGCGTTGTCTTGGTGGAACAACAATTTTTTCTTCTTCATATGGGGCCGTTTTGCCGCGATTTCGACCTTCAAACGCTCCAATAACGCCATATCTCATTAAATCCTATGGAAATGTGTTGTGGCCAACACTGAATAATGTGTATAGTCAGGCTTGCGAGATTGGTATCTGGCATTATCTTTTCAGTAACTTAATATTATCAATTCCCTTAATCTTCCTGTCCAATAAGCTAGAACAAATAGTGTAATAATTTGTAGATTAAACTGTTGACTAGAAGTTGCCAGCGATAGAACTTCTGACTGCAAATTAGCTTATTGAAAACGCCGATAGACACCAAAAAGTTAGAGATTGAATTTGCAGAACCAAAGGCTCAATATTCAGGGATCTAATCGCAAATTTGTAGGTCTCAGCGATTGAAATTTACACTCAAAAATCTCAGTGGTAAAACTACTGACTAGAAGTTGTCAGTGATAGAGTTGCTGACTGCAACAATCACTTATTTTGAAAAGAAGATTAAGAAGTCTCAACATTTTAACTGCAGACCAGAAAAGATCAAAGTTTGAGCTGCAAAGCCTAAAATTTTAGTGATTTAGTTTCCAACCCAAAAGTTTATAGATTGAACTACAGACCCAAAAGAACTGCAAACTTAAAAATCTTAGTTATTGAACTTCATTATTGATATATCCAATGATTGATTTGCAGACTCAAAGACTCAGCGATTAAACATCACAACTGAAGATCTCAGAGATTGGGCTGTAACCCCGAAGATGATAGTTATTGGACCCAAAGACTCAGAGAATGAACTATAGATCCGAATGTCGCAGTGATTGAACTGTACACTAAAAGATCTCACAGATTAAATGTTGCCTAAAGAAGTGAAGGAGCTACATACAAGAAAATTTTCGTTATCGAACTTTAGACCTAACGATCGTAGTTATTAGACTGCAGACCTGGAAGTCTCAGATATTGAATTACAGATGCGAAAGTCGTAGTAATTGAACTGTAGGCTAAAAGGTCTCACAGATTAAATGTTCCCTGAAGAAGTGAAGAAGCTACAGACACGAAGATTGAACTTCAGACCGCAAGACTTTAGTAATTGAGCTGCACACCAAAAAGTCACAGAGACTTAAGAGCAGACCTAAAGATCTTAGTGATCAATAGGTATCTGTGATTGAGCTGTAAATCGAAAGATTTCAGTGATTGAACTTCAGACCCAGAGGTTTTACTGTAGGGCCGAAAGATTCCGTAATTTTAATGCATACTCGCATATCTCAGTGATTGAACTGAAGACCCAAAGAGATCGGCAGTGAATGAATTGCAAACGCAAAAATTTAAGACTGTGGTTAGCATGCCCGCCTTGCATACACAAGGTCGTGGGTTCGATTCCTGCTTCGACCAAACACCAAAAAGTTTTTCAGCGGTTGATTATCCCACCTCAGTAATGCTGGTGACATTTCTGAGGGTTTCAAAGCTTCTCTAAGTGGTTTAACTGCAATGTGGAACGCCGTTCGGACTCGGCTATAAAAAGGAGGTCCCTTGTCATTGAGCTTAACATGGAATCGAGCAGCACTCTGTGATAAGAGAGAACTTCACCAATGTCACAATGGACTGAATAGTCTAAGTGAGCCTGATACATCGAGCTGCCACTTACCTTGACCTAAGAGCTTAGGCGCATGGTTAAAGATGGGAATGGAAAAAGCTTTCAATCACTGCTAATTACCTCCTTGTGGTGAGCAACTGATATGTTAGTCACCACACCGAATTTAACCAATTATAAACCTTAGATTACAATTATTTCGATCGAATTTTATAAAAATTAATATTATCTGACAGAATAGTGTGAATGGAACTAATGTCTAAATCTTTATTGGTGAAATGACAGCTTGTTAGATTGGTCGGAAAGTCCCCTGAACAACAGACCTGAAAGTCATAGTGAGTGAACTGTGGACAAAAAGTTCACAGTGATTAAGCTCTAGACCTGAAGATCGCAATAAATGAGATCCAGACGCGAAGATATTAGTTAGCTACAGGAAAGTAGCAGCTCGTTATGTTCAACACACTTATTTATTGTAATTCCATAGTGGTGAACTTCTCTCAAATAACTGAGTGCTCTTCATGTTTGGTTTATTGAAAAAGGACGCCCTTTTTATAACAGAGTCAGTACGATGAAACCAGACATTTTAACTCTAGTTTATACGGTTGGACTACAAAGGTTCTCGATTTTTGAAAGGCCAAGCTTGTTATTGACCTTATATAGGGCGGAAAGTCCCTTGTCAATCACTTTTAACGAACTTAGAAAACCAAAAAGAGAAGCATAGCTCATTCAAGTTTGCCCACATTGTTCAAGAATTTTGTTAAATTTTATTTGGTTGCTTCCTTTATTGGATATCTTTTTACACTAATAGAAAAAAGACGGTAACAAAATAAAACAAGTATATACGGCCGTAAGTTCGGCCAGGCCGAATCTTATGTACCCTCCACCATGGATTGCGTAGAAACTTCTACCAAAGACTGTCATCCACAATCGAATTACTTGGGTTGTGGTATCTTTAAACTTCTTAACATCGTTTTCTTAATTGTGAGATAGTCCATACGTGGTATATATTAGACAAAAAGTTATGTATAAGCAAGTCTACAAATAACTACGAATCGACATGGACTTTTGCACGGTACGTAGAGAGTCAGAATTGAAATATGGGGGTCGCTTATATGGGGGCTATATAGAATTATGAACTTGATATTGGCCAATTTTTGTGTGATTGGGGATCGATTTATCTGAGGGCTATATATAACTATAGATCGATATGGACCTAGTTAGGCATGGTTGTTAACGGCCATATACTAGCACAATGTACCAAATTTCAACTGAATCGGATGAAATTTCCTCCTCCAAGAGGCTACAAAACCAAATCTCGGGTATCGGTTTATATGGGGGCTATGTATGATTATGGGCTAATATGGACCACTTTTGGCATGGTTGTTAAATTTCATGTACTACCACCACGTACCAAATTTCAACCAGATCGGATGCATTTTGCTTCTCCAAAAGGAACCGGAGGTCAAATCTGGGGATCGGTTTATATGGGGGCTATATATAATTATGGACTGATATGAACCAATTCCTGCATGGTTGTTGGATACCATATACTAACATCACATACCAAATTTCAACCGAATCGGATGAATTTTGCTCTTCCAAGGGGTTCCGGAGGTCAATCTTGGGATCGGTTTATATGGGGCCTATATATAATTATTGACCGATTTCGACCAATTTTTGCATGGGTGTTTGAGGCCATATATTAACACCACGTACCAAATTTCAACTGAATCAGATGAATTTTGGTCCTCCAAGAGGCTCCGGAGGTCAAATCTGGTGATCGGTTTATATGGGGGCTATATATAATTATGGACCGAAGTAGACCAATTTTGGCATAATAGTTAGAGACCATATACTAACACCATGCACCAAATTTCATCCGGATCGGATGAAATTTGCTTCTCTTAGAGGCCTCGCACGCCAAATCGGGGGATCGGTTTATATGGGGCTATATATAATTATGTGGATCGATGTGGACCAATTTTTGCATGGTTGTTAGAGACCATATACTAACACCATGTACCAAATTTCAGCCGGATCGGATAAAATTTGCTTCCCTGAGAGGCCTCGCAAGCCAAATTTGGGGGTCAGTTTATATGGGGGCTATACGTAAAAGTGGACCGATATGGCCCATTTGCAATACCGTCCAACCTAAACCAATAACAACTACTTGTGCCAAGTTTCAAGTCTATAGCTTGTTTCGTTCGGAAGTTAGCGTGATTTCAACAGACGGACGGACGGACGGACATGCTCAGATCGACTCAGAATTTCACCACGACCCAGAATATATACTTTATGGGGTCTTAGAGCAATATTTCGATGTGTTACAAACGGAATGACAAAGTTAATATACCCCCAATCCTATGGTGGAGGGTATAAAAATCAAAACGAAATGTTCACAATTTCGTCCACGGGCGTTCACGATTTCATGAACGGCATTCGTTTTTCTTTGGCCATGAAAAGTCTTAAAATAATCGTTAGACGTTATTATGGCAACTACCTCGGTGGTGCAATGTGCTAGGGCGACTGTTAACGCGTATGGTGCAGAAAACACAGGTTCTAGTCACGGTAGCGGACATCTTTTTTTAATTCTGGGTATTAATTCGTAACCATAACGTTTTCAGATCGTGAACGCTGGTTGTTGTTTCGACAACGCATGGTGTCATTTTATCGTTGTCAGATTGACACCGCCTGTTCACAGTTTGACACCACATGTGTGTTGATTCACTTTCATGAACGAATCGTTTTGAAATGAGCAGGCCGTGCATGATTTTTTCTATGAGTGTAGAAACAATTCAAAATTTGTGATCAGTTTGGTCCATATGAGAATTTTTTTCCTTTTTATTTTTTGTTCAATTGTTTCCTGATACACTAATATGAAAACTAAAAAAAAAAAAACAAAGAATCACTTTTTATTAGCTCAAACTTGCCATGCAAATAGAACAACAATTGACAGTAGCGTGATTGTTTTCACCTATTCTTGGAATGGGTTTTGACTTTCGGTTCGTGTGTCATAAAGCAAGCCTGGCAAAATAGCCATTCAAAAAGGTTGAAATTGTTAAACGATGTATATTGGCACAAGGCTTTTGCAAAAATTGTTCTTTGTAATATTCCAGGAATTTCAAATATATTTCATTTGCCATCACAAAATTGCAATAAAAAAAAGGAAAATTAATTTTTAGCCAATATAAGTGAGAGGAATTGATTGATGTAAGAGTAAACCACTTGCTAGAAAGTTTTAAACAATGGGAATTTCTTAATCGATATTAAACCATAATCATAGATAATTAACATATATATAACATATAAAAATAAACGAAACAAATGTTGGGAATTCAATATTCTCTTTGAGATTACATTTCACAATTTTTCAATGTTATCCAAAATTTTAATATTTTTAAAACAGCAGATGATTTATTATCAAATTAAATATTCAAGAGTTTATTATTATGACGAAATAAATTATGACGAAAATTAATTAAAATTAATTTAATTCTGAAGAAATTTTCTCTTTACGAAAATCATGAAACGAGATGTCAGAGATTTAATTTCAGAGATTTCATAACATTTTCGATGCACAGAGGGACGGATCATCTATTTATTGATTATCTATGCCATACTCATGTAAGAGAGACGTTTTCTTTTCCTCATTCTCTCGCTATAATTTCCTTTCCAGTAAAAACTTGCAAGAGAGTAAACATAGATTTTACTCTTTTTGCTAAACTTAACAGACATGTACGAGAAAGCATTCTAGTAAAAATTTACCATAAACAAATTTACAGCGTTTAATTCTATTAAAACAACAAACGTATTAATAATTGTTACTACACTTCTAACTGACACTATTGCATATACGATTTGTTTATGACTAAAAAGCAGCTGGTAATTATGTGCAAGTTTTTGCAAGTTTTTACTAGGAAAAAAATCTCCAGCAAAATCTTGCAACTTCTCTGCTTCTCAAATGTCAAATCTGATCTCTCTCTCTGTCTCTGGTTCTCTTTTGTTGGCTTTTTGGTGTAAATGAACGACTTCCCGTAAAAAATTGTGATAATTATCAAAAATTATTGGGTACTCGAACGGAGCTAATAATGATAAATTCATAATTTGATTTAAATTTTTATAATTTTCGGATTATTATTAAAACAATAGAATTTGTTCACTTAACAACTTCTTATGAAAATCATTTCTTTTCTAACTTTATGCTGGAGCAACTCATTAAGAAAATTACCAAAATTGTTCATCTCCTTCTCTGCATTTCTACTGTCCACCACATATGGTTATTCTCTTTACTCTCCAACTTAATTCCTATTATCTTCTATGCCATCTGTTATTCATTCATGCATTATCATAAAATTATATGAACATTTAAGGAGTTATAAAAATTGTCATATTATATGAAAAACCCCTACATTCTTATTGTATTATAAGGACTAGAAGAATCACAAAATTTGACGTACTTCTATGCTTCAGTTGTTTCTTTGTGGATTCATAACTTCACAGTTTTAATAAAATATCGCTTGAAAATATAATTTAATGACACTTCTGTTTCAGAAAAGATGACTTTTTCTACTATTTGTTAGAAAGGAAACTCCCCCAATTCACAAAGCTCATAAACAATTTTACCATTTCTTGGTGATATTATTTTCACAAAAAAAAAAAACGAAAAAAAAACATTTAAGCATCAACTTAAAGTGATATAGATTATATATTTTTTTTCTTCATATTAGTATAGTATGGAAAAGATAATTTAGTATATTATCATGGGTATTGGACATAAGGGTGTATGTACATACATAAATATTATTTCTGAATGTTGTGTTAATAAACGTTATTAATACTCTGAATTGGGTATATTTTCAGAGCATAAATACTCCAATTCCGAAAACTTGCCTTTATGATAAAATACAGATTTAACAATTTATTCCAAAAAGTTATATTTTTCTTATAATACCAAAGTAACACCTCTAATTGGCAGCGTTGCCACAATGATTTTTTTTGGACCAACAGCGGACCATTTTTACAAATTAAATTAATATCAGTAAAAAGTTAAAAATTTTCCAAAATTTTACTTCGATAGAAAATTTTGTCAAATTTTTATTTGTATTCAAAAATTTTATTTCTATAAAAAATTTTGTCAAAATTTTACTCCTGTAGAAAAGATTTGCCAAAATTTTATTTCTATAAAAATTTATGTCAAAATTTTATTTATATAGAAAATTTTGTCAAAATTTTATTTCTATAGAAAATTTTCTCCAAATTTTTCTTCTGTAGAAAAGATTTGTCAAAATTTTATTTCTATAGAAAAGTTTGTCAAAATTTCATTTTTATAGAAAATTTTGTCAGAATTTTATTTCTATAGAAAATTTTCTCCAAATTTTACTTCTGTAGAAAAGATTTGACACAATTTTATTTTTATAGAAAAATGTGTCAAAATTTTATTTCTATAGAAAATTTTGTCAAAATTTTAGTTCTATAAAAAATTTTGTCAAAATTTTAGTTCTATAAAAAAATTTGGCAAAATTTTATTTCTGTAGAAAAGATTTCTCAAAATTTTATTTCTGTAGAAAAGATTTCTCAAAATTTTATTTCTGTAGAAAAGATTTGTCAAACTTTTATTTCCATAAAAAATTTTGTTAAGGTTTTATTTGAATAGAAAATTTTGTCAAAATTTTATTTCCATAAAAATATTCTCAAAATTTTATTTCTATAGAAGATTTTGTCAAAATTTTATTTCTATAGAAAATTTTGTCAAAATTTTGTTTCTGTCGAAAAGGTTTGTCAAAGTTTTATTTCTGTAGAAAAGATTTTTCAAAATTTTTTTCTACAGAAAATTTTGTCAAAATTTTATTTTATATAAAATTGTATTTCTATAGAAAATTTTATCAATTTTTTTTTAGAAGATTTTGTCAAAATGTTATTTCCATAGAAAATTTTGTCAAAATGTTATTTCCATAGAAAATTTTGTCAAAATTTTATTTGTATAGAAAATTTTGTCAACATTTTATTTCTATAGAACATTTTCTACAAATTTTCTTTATATAGAAAATTTTCCTCAAATTTTATTTCTGTACAAAAGATTTGTCAAAATTTTATTTCTGTAGAAAAGATTTGTCAAAATTTTATTTCTGTAGAAAAGATTTGTCACAATTGTAAATTATGTCAAAATGTTATTTCTATAGAAAATTTTATTTCTATAGAAAATTTTGTCAACAATTTATTTTTATAGAAACTTTTGTCAAAATTTTATTTCTATAGAAAATTTTGTCCAAATTTTAGTTCTATAAAAAATTTTGTCAAAATTTTATTTCTGTAGAAAAGATTTGTCGAAATTTTATTTCTATAGAAAATTTTGTCAAAATTTTATTTCTATAGAAAATTTTGTCAAAATTTTATTTCTATAGAAGATTTTGTCAAAATTTTATTTCTATAGAAATTTTTTGCCAAAGTTTTATTTCTGTAGAAAGTTTTGTCAAAATTTTATTTCTATAGAAAAATTTTTCAAAATTTTATTTCTATAGACAATTTTGTTTCTATAAAAAATTTTATCAAAATTTTATTTCTGTAGAAAAGATTTGTCAAAATTTTATTTCTGTAGAAAATGTTGTCAAAATTTTATTTTTGCAGAAAAAATTTCTCAAAATTTTATTTGTGTAGAAAAGATTTGTCAAAGTTTTATTTCTATAAAAAATTTTGTCAATGTTTTATTTGTATAGAAAATTTTGTCAACATTTTATTTCTATAGAAAATTTTCTCCAAATTTTATTTCTATAGAAAATTTTCTCCAAATTTAATTTCTATACAAAATTTTCTCCAAATTTTATATCTGTAGAAGAGATTTGTCAAAATTTTATTTCTGTAGAAAATTTTGTCAAAATTTTATTTCTGTAGAAAAGATTTGTGAAAATTTTATTTCTGTAGAAAAGATTTGTCAAAATTTTAGTTCTATAAAAAATTTTGTCAAAATTTTATTTCTGTAGAAAATTTTCTCCAAATTTTACTTCTGTAGAAAAGATTTGTCAAATTTTTTTTTCTATAGAAAAGTTTGTCACAATTTTATTTCTATAGAAAATTTTGTCAAAATTTTATTTCTATAGAAGATTTTGTCAAAATTTTATTTATATAGAACATTTTGTTAACGTTTTATTTGTATAGAAAATTTTGTCAACATTTTATTTCTATAGAAAATTTTGTCAAAATTTTATTTCTTTAGAAAAATTTGTCAAAATTTTATTTCTATAGAAAATTTTGTCTACATTTTATTTCTATAGAAAATTTTATCAATATTTTGTTTCTATGGAAAATTTTTGTCAAAATTTTATTTCTATAGAAAATTTTTCCAAAGTTTTATTTCTATAGAAAATTTTGTCAAAATTTTATTTCTATAGAAAATTTGTCAAAATTTTATTTCTAAAGAAAATTTTTAAAAAATTACTGATTTGACGATAAAGGACCAAAATAAACCCAATTCCATTGGGTCCAACCCGGCTTATTGGAAAAACCTTTATTTCATGAAGTATTTTTGGTACGAGTATATCAATATATCCGTCAAATGTTTTCTAGCATACACGAATGCACTTAATGAGATTGAGAGAGGGAGAGAGAGAGAGAGTCTTTCCTCTCATAGATATGTTTTTCAAGTGTCGCTACAGGCGTTGTTGTAAAACTCCTTATAAACCAGTTTATGACTAACTCATAGTTACCATCTTGTTGCTGTGCTCCATAAATATGTGTGAGTGTATTTTTGTATTTCCCTCTATTGGTGTTGAGTGTCTTAGCAATAGCTACCACGATTAGAGAACATTAAAGCATCGTTGGTGGTAAAATAACACAGAGAGATCGAAAGTCTAAAAAAAAGAACACCCAAATGGATTTCTCTACAATTCCTTTGTATGCTCTAGTACAACCTCCCCCCAAATATAAATAACCCTAGTACGATTTTTTTTATTGCAAAATGAAGATACAACAATTGTACATCAAGGAAATTATGAAGAAATACAATAACAACAACAGTTTAAAGCTTAAACAGCGAAAGCGTGTTTTCATCATTCAAGATTTATTGAAATAGGAAGCAAAAATTCAAGCCGAATACCCCGAAGAAGAAGAAGAAGGAAAAAATGTAAAAAACGACAGGAGGTCAATAAAACAGAACACAGAGGAGAGACCAAAACCCCCATAGGGTTTTACGTATTTTTATGTGACACAACTGTGGGGATTCTTGTGACAAAGCACCTTAATGCAGCATTGCGGTAAATACGAATGTCAAATACTCTGCAGGATGTTGGTTGAGATACTGATTTTTTTTTATGAGTTACAAGATAAAGTTTTAATATGCATTGCTCAAAAGAGAATGAATATTTCTGTTAGCTTATATTGACATTGGTTCTGGGAGATTTTTTTGTATGTTTTGCATCAGGGATATTGAGGAATTTTATGAAATTTTTTGAATAGAAAGAAGTATAATTTTGTGTGAAAAAAATTGCAAGTTGTTCCACAATCTATTTTTAAGGGAAACCCGGGGTTCTCTAGCCATGTTTTTCCACTTCCAATGAAGTTCTTTTGGACATATTTGGCATATGCTACTCTTAGTGTTCTAACACAAGCACAAGAAATAAAAACGGGAAATTGATAGATCGGGGGACTTTCCAAAATATGGATCGATGTTAACCAAATTCGACAGAGCTATTTGTGCAACTATAGTCCCTCCATATTTCCATTTTCAGATAATTCAGATAAAACATTGGGGTGTCTAGAAGCCCATGAGGTCAAATCTGGAGATCTTGAGGTTCTACAGTGAAACCTGTCAAAAACTTGGACACTTTGAAAGGCGGACACCTCTCAAAAGTGGACAATGTTTTTGAGACATTTGCTATATTATCATATTAAAAATAACCTCTCATTACACACAAAAATTTTTTTTCTTATTCAATCACGAAATTAATTGATCCAATTAATTTTTTAATTGAAATGTTTTCAATCACGAAGATGATAGTATCAATCACCGTTTTAATTGAAAATTAAAAAATATTTGATTAAAAAATTAATTGATTTAATTTGAAAATTTTAATTAATTTTTTGATTGATTCAATTAAAAATTTAATTGATGTTGATTGAAAAACTCAATTAATTTTTTTAACTAAAATGGTAACTATTTTCAATTACTTTTTAATCAGACTTTGTGTTTTTAGTTTGATTTAAAAAAATATATTTAACAATTTTAAAAATCCATCACTTTTTTTTACTGACTTAGTCTTCCGAGTTTGATTAAAATGTTAATTGAATCAATTAATTTTTTAATTAAACATTTAAAAATTTTCAATCATTGACTTAATTAACTTAAGGTTTCTATCTCGATTAAAAAGTTAATTGTATCAATTAAATTATTAATTGAAAAAAAATTTCAACTTCAATCAACTTATTAATTGGAAATATTTTGGTGATATTTTTTTCTGTGTTGTGGATACCTCTCAAATGTGGACAAAATTTTGGCAACCGTGTCTACTTTTGATAGGTTTTACTGTATATTGGGGCTATACCAAAACATAGACATATAAATACCATATACGTCGCACCTATTTGTGGTCCTAAAATATTTTTAGATTTTGAATTTCAGACAAATCAGATACAATTTGGGGTGTGTAGACCTCCAAGATGTCAAATCGGGAATTCGGTCATGGTGGCCATAACATGAACAGATACAGTACTTTTACATTTAGAATTTCAGGCAAATCGGAATCGGAAGTTTCTGCCTCTAGAAGCCCACGAAGTTAAATCGGGAAATATAGACCGATTTCGATGGGATCTATACAAAAAAAAATGGACCGATACATACTATATTCGTACACCACTTTGTGGGCCTGAAATAGCTCCACGTCTTGAATTTCAGCCAAAACGGATAAAAATTGAAGTGTCTAGTCTAGAGGTGTGCACGTGACACGAAATTGTCGTGAATCACCAAAAATTCCGTGACACGCGCCTTAGTCGTGAGTCACGCTGGTGGCAACGGCGTGAGTGTGCATTAGCGTGATTAACAAACCAAAAGTCGTGCGTGAGCGAGAGTAACGAAAATAATTTCTTCGTGAGTGTGCGCGAGTAACAAATTTCGGAAAAATACGCTCACGAAAAAATCTCGCCTACAGATATAAAACGCTTACGAGATGAATATTAGTAACACCTGGGATGTTAAGAGTTTAATAACGCTCTCGATTTTAATCATGCTCATGTTTTGAAATACATCCCTAAGGTAAATTAGTGATAAAATTATTAGTGAGTGACAACATTTTTCGTGAGTCATGATATTTTTCGTGAGGCAAGACATTTCGTGCGTGAGTACAAATGTTCTTTTCGTGTTTGTGTGTGTGAGTCCTACCAAACAATATCGTGCGTGAGTAAAATTTTACGTACATGCACACCTCTAGTCTAGACGCCTAAGAAGTCAAATCGAGAGATCGGTCTATATCAAAAAAATGAACCTATATAACTCTATAGCTCTAGATGTTCAATTTCATCTAGACCTCCATATAGAACGTGAGATCGTTCTATATGGAGGTTATAGCAAACCGATGTATACCACATTCGCTACACCTCTTTGTGGACCTAAAATAGATGGAGATTTCTAATTTTAGCCAATCGGATAAAAATTAACTTGTCTAGACGTTCAAAAAATCTAATCGGGAGATCGGTCTATATGGGGGCTATACCAAACAAATTGACCGATATATTCGGTACATATCTTTGTGAATCGAAAATAGCTCTAGATTTCCAGGCAAATCGGATGAAATTGCCCCTCAAAATCGAGGGGTCAAACCTGACATAGCCCATCTTCGAACTTGGGCTGCGTGCAGACAAAGCACGAATCTCTGCCAACTTTGAGGACGATATCGCCGTTATTAAAGGCTGTATCGTGATTACATCAGACAGACAGACGGACATGGTTATATGGTTTTAGAATTTCTCCCTGATCAAGAAAATATATATTTGAAATATTCGGAAATGGATATTTTAATGAGTTACAAACGGTATGGTAAACTTATTATACCACCATCACCATTCTATGGGGTTCGGTATAAAAAACATTGAAATTGAAAACATTGAAATTGGTGAACATTTTTTTCAAATTTAAAATCACTTTTACTTCAAAGGCATACTAGTATCTTCAGCAGCAATGCAGAGAAGATGTAGCTCTTGTCTTTGCTCCGATATTGTATAAAATAGTAAATCCCTGCTGGTCTACAATATGGTGCATGATATAATATAGTCGACCACGCTCGACTTTAGACTTTCCCTTCTTGTTTTAGTTTATAAAAATTCCAAAATTCTAATATGCTAATAACCGAAGGGAAAAGACATCATATCGCTGTCAAAAGCTCATATAAAGCATTTTTATAGATAGAGTATGAAGTTTTCGTGTTTTTTCTATGGATCTCAAGGGGATTTGCGATATACTTATCAATATTATCCCCCATTCTCCACACGTATACATAAAGCAAGAAAAAAAAACTTTATTCTGGCCATAACAATTTCTTCATTCAATTTTGTTAACGATCTCAAGAAAGAAAGAAAAAAAACACAACCACAAGTGTCGTTTAATAATTTTTATTACATTCCAAGGAATTCTAATTGAGCTCAAGAAAATAAAGACATTTCGTAATATACTCACATACATAAAGACTCTTTATACGTTCGTCTAATATTGATAGGTTAAATGTTTTATTGAATAAATTTATAGGTTTTATTGGTTAAAAGGTATATTAGATGGTCTATTAGGACATATCGTCAATGTGTGTGTGTGTGTGGATACAAAGAAGAGAAAAAATAAAACATTGAGAATACACAAAGGAGAATTTTAAGAAACCACATTTACACGCCATTATCGTAAAAATTATATTAAGGTGGTTCATGTCATTGTGTTAGAAATTTTCCAACAAATTTTTTTTTGTTGAATTATAGTTGAAAATTTGCACTGCAAAAAGTAAAATAAAAATAACTACAACTGTAAAGGCTCTTCGCGATGATAGAGTTATTATCACCACTCTCAAGGATATAAATATTTATAGGTTCTAGTACTATATCCTACACCAAATTCTGGCCGTATTTACCATGCAGTAGTTGATTCTTACTACTTTTGGGTATTGTACTGAAATTTCTTCCGCTTTAGTTTATATGAAACTTATACGAACGTTCATAAAATTTTATACTCAAAATATTTTTGACACATATTTGGAATAAAACAAATTTGGCCTGGTCTCTGAAAATTTCGAGCAACATTTTATTGGATGGTAAATAAAAAATGCGGAATTTCTAGTAATATACGAATACCGCGACGAAAACTCTACCCCTAATGTGCTCAATCCACGAATCGACCCAATGTTTTGCTTCCTCATAAGAACAAAAATGCTGAGCAGCCAGAACATGCGTCATCGAAACAAAAAGTAATCAGAAAATCATACGTCTAAGCTATAAGCGAGTGGCGTCGGGCCACCATTTTAATTTTGGAAATAAGTTTTTATGGGTTTTACAACATGTGGCGGCCAAGGGTTAGCGTGCCGCAAACTCAACTTGTCGTACCTTTTCAAATATTGTGAACGTTTATCTGGCAATGATCGGCTCAAATGCAATATTTCAGTTCCATACAAAGCTCCTGGTATGGCTTGACTCATACAACACCAAACTCTCTTGCACCCAATGAAGGAATATGATAACCTCAAACATGTTTCAAGAGCAAAATGTTATTATTGGACGGAGACCACGGAACATGTTTGTCGAAAAAATGTTATTTTCTGGGAAATTATGTATCTGATATATACTTTTGACAACAAAAACATAGTGCTACCAAAAATGGTAGATTTTTTAACTGTTTGGTAGATGGGTAGCATTCTTGATATTTTGGTAGATTTTGCAAAATATATCCAAAATTTTTCTATATAAAATTTTGGCAAAATTTTCTATAGAAATAAATTTTTGGCAAAATTTTCCATAGAAATAAAATGTTGGCAAATTTTATATGTACAAAACTTTTGGCAAAATTTTCTATAGAAATAACATTTTAACAAAATTTTCTATAGAAATCAAATTTTTATAAAATTTTGACAAAAATTTTCTGCACAAATAAACTTTCGACAAAATTTTCATCACAAAAAAAAATGTGACAAAATTTTCTGCACAAAAAAAAAATTACAAAATTTTCTGCACAAATAAAATTTTGTATAGATGTAAAATTTTGACAAAATTTTCCATAAAAATTAATTTTTTATTGTTGTTTTTGATTTCAGGTTAAAACCATGCATTGAATAAACTACAAATGTCAATTTTATTTGGGCAAAGCTCTATAGACTGCAAGATGGTTGGATGGACAGCTGTTTCGGAATTACCACATTCCTCATCAGCATCCTCTACTTGCAGCAAAATTATCAACCAATTATCAGAATAAATTCGGGTAATTCACTAAACTGAAAGTGAAATACACTTGAACCTCCCTAAATAAGGTTGTTGATAAAATTTAAATTTTACAAATTTTTCTACTGAAATAAAGTTTCGGCAAAATTTTCCATAGAAATAAAATGTTGGCAAAATTTTCTAGAAAAAAAAATTTAAAAAGATTTTCTATAGAAATAAAATTTTGAAAAAATTTTCTATAAAAATAAAATGTTGAAAAAAATTACTATAGAACTAATATTTTGACAAATTTTTCTATAGAAATAAAATTTTGACAAATTTGCCTATAGAAATACAATTTGAAAAAAATTTTCTATAGAAATAACATTTTGACAAAAATTTACGTAGAAATAAGATTTTTCTATAGAAATAAAATTTTGACAACAATTTACATAGAAATAAGATTATTCTATAGAAATAAAATTTTGACAAAATTTTCTATACAAATAAAATTTTGGCAAAACTTTCCATAGAAGAAAAATTTTGTCAAAATAAAAACTTCTATGGAAATAAAATGTTGACAAAATATTCTATAAGCATAAAATTTGGACAAAATTTTCTATAGAAATAAAATGTTGACAAAATGTCCTTAGAAATAAAATTGTGAGAACATTTTCTATAAAAATAAAATTTTGTCAAAATTTTCTATAGAAATAAAATGTTGACAAAACTTTTTATAAAAATAAAATTTTGACAAATATTCTATAGAAACAAAATTTTGACAAAATTTTCTATAGAAATAAAATTTTGACAAAATTTTCTCCAGAAATACAATTTTGACAAAACTTTCTTTACAAATTAAAGTTTGTACAAATTTTTCTATAGAAATAACGTTTTGATAAAAACTTCTACAGAAATAAAATCTTGACAAAATATTCTATAAAAATTAAATTTTGACAAATTTTTCCATAGAAATAAAATGTTGACAAAATTTCCATAGAAACACAATTGTGAGAACATTTTCTATAAAAATAAAATTTTTTTCTATAGAAATAAAATTTTGACAAAATTTTCCTTAGAAACAAAATTTTGACAAAATTTTCTATAGAAATAAAATTTTGACAAAATTTTCTATAGAAATAAAATTTTGACAACATTTTCTATAGAAATACAATTTTGACAAAACTTTCTTTACAAATTAAATTTTTAAAGAAATTTCTATACAAATTAATTTTTGACAAACAATTTCTATAGAAATAAAATTTTGACAAAATTTTCTGTAGAAATAAAATGTTGAAAAAATTTTCGATAGCAATAAAATTTTGAAAATTTTTTTATAGAAATATTCATCTCCAAAAATTTTCTTAAGAAATAAAATTTTGACAAAAAATACAATTTTGCCAAAAATTCCATAGAATTAAAATTTTGACAAAATTTTCTATTGAATTACAATTTTGACAAAATTTTCTATAGAAATAAAATTTTGACAAAATTTTCTGTAGAATTAAAATTTTGAAAATATTCTATAGAATTAACATTTCGAAAACATTTTCTATGAGTATATGTTTATGCATTTCATGGAACATTACTTCTCGTCCTCCTCTATTTCAATCTTGAAAATACTTCAGTAATTAGATAATCTTTTCGCTATTTTAAGTTCCAGGTCCTTAGAATATACTCCCCACCCACTTGTGCATCCAATTTGCAGCCATCGGTGTAGAAATCTATATAATGTGTATTCCCTGGGATCTTTGTGAATTAATTAGAGTTTGAAACTTCGTTTCGAAAAGCGTTTTCGACAGGGTGCAATCCACTACATTGGCACATCTGGCATTATTTTAAGTACTGAGCTGTGACCGTGCCTATTTTCCGACCACAGCGATGTGTGTGCTACCGTTCGGGAATCTGTTTCTGCTTTACTGAATACGCCTGAGAGGTTATGATTTCCATTTATTTTTTAATTTCATTTCAATTACAACTTAAAACTCAGCATCATTATTAATTTTGTTGCAATTTTAGTTGTTTTGGCAATCGCCTGATTATCCACCTTAATATAATCCTGTACTATACGCCACACATTTTTAGGTCGTTTACCAATCTATGGCATCATAAATTTTGATAAATGAATAAGGCGTCAAAAACAATGCCACAATGACCAAACATTATAACAACAACCATTAGGGACAACTGCTATAGCAGTAGCAACAAAAAGAAGAACAACAACAGCAAAAACAGCAGTCATTCATTCGAGACTACATAGAATTTTTATCGATAAACTTTCGACATTGTTTGCCTTTATTACTTCGTATAATCCATGTAACATGACCACCCTAACACGTACTCACCTATGGTCGGTCACACAACCCACATACACGACAATGATGCATGTCATGTTCATATACACACTCTCGCACATATTTAGCTTTGTTGTACGCTCAGCTATATCCACATACTCAGAGAGAGGCTTATAAATATTGTATTTACGCCTTATGACCAAGGTGTTTACATGTGAGATGATTTTCGATAACACAATTTTAGAGCACACAGTATCGAGTGGGGAAATATGCTCTACAAAATTATTTAAATGTGATAATACCGTGTATGTAAATGCATATGGATGATTCAATAGGAAATTGGGAAACTAACATATCATTAATATTGCACAAGATCGCTAGATCTCCCAAGAGGTTCATTACGATCCGGAATGGGGTCTGAGACCAATATTTCGATGTATTAAAAACGGAATGATAAAGTCATATGATAGATTGTATAACAAGTATATACAGCAGTAAGTTCGGCCGGGCCGAATCTTAAATACCCACCACCATGAACCAAATATTAGGGTTTCCTTTGAAATTTCAGGAGGGCTTGAGGACTTTAGGACACAACCCGAAGATAAATTTAAAGATTTCACCTATGAGGACTATATCAGATTCTGGATTTATAAGAACCACTTTGTTTGAGGTTTAGAGGAATCATTAACATCTCTTGTAAGTGTGCAAGAAAATTATAAAATAACGTCTTGATTTGAAATCTTAAATCTGTAGAAGTAAAATCTGGAAATTTTACATTGAGTTTCAAACAATTTTCATGATCAGTGCGCCTTCTACACCCTCAAGAAGTGAAGTCGGTCTATATGGAGGCATTACCAAATGGACCGATAAAAACTTAATCCGATACACGTTTTTGTGAGCCTAAAATACCAGAATATTTACAATTTCAGGCATATCAGATAAAAACTACGGTTTCTAGAAACCCAAGGAGTTAAATCGGGAGATCGTTCTTATGGGGGCTATACTAAAATATGGACCGATACGCACCATTTTCGGCACACCTCTTTGTGACCCGAAAATACCTCTAGATTTCCAATTTCAGGCAAATAGGATAAAAACTTCGGATTCTAGAAGCCCAAGAAGTAAAATTGGGAAATCGGTCTATATGGGGGCTATACCAAAATATGGATCGATACTCACCATTTTCGGCACACCTCTTTATGGTCCTAAAATACCTCTAGATTTCCAATTTCAGACAAATTGGATAAAAACTACGGTTTCCCAAGACCCCAAATCGGGAGATCGGTCTATATGGGGGCTATCCCAAAATATGGACCGATACTCACAATTTTTGGCACACGTATTTGTGGTCCCACAATACCTCTAGATTTCCAATTTCAGGTAAATTGAATAAAAACTGCGGTTTCTATAAGCCCAAGAAGTAAAATCGGGAGATCGGTCTATATGGGGGCTATACCAAAATATGGACCGATACTCACAATTTTTGGCACACGTATTTGTGGTCCTACAATACCTCTAGATTTCCAATTTCAGGTAAATTGAATAAAAACTTCGTTTTCTATAAGCCCAAGAAGTAAAATCGGGAGATCGGTCTATATGGGGGCTATACCAAAATATGGACCGATACTCACAATTTTTGGCACACGTATTTGTGGTCCTACAATACCTCTAGATTTCAAATTTCAGGTAAATTGAATAAAAACTGCGGTTTCTATAACCCCAAGAAGTAAAATCGGGAGATCGGTCTATATGGGGGCTATACCAAAATATGGACCGATACTCACAATTTTTGGCACACATATTTGTGGTCCTACAATACTTCTAGATTTCCAATTTCAGATAAATTGAATAAAAACTGCGGTTTCTATAAGCCCAAGAAGTAAAATCGGGAGATCGGTCTATATGGGGGCTATACCAAAATATGGACCGATACTCACAATTTTTGGCACACGTATTTGTGGTCCTACAATACCTCTAGATTTCCAATTTCAGGTAAATTGAATAAAAACTTCGTTTTCTATAAGCCCAAGAAGTAAAATCGGGAGATCGGTCTATATGGGGGCTATACCAAAATATGGACCGATACTCATAATTTTTGGCACACGAATTTGTGGTCCTACAATACCTCTAGATTTCAAATTTCAGGTAAATTGAATAAAAACTGCGGTTTCTATAAGCCCAAGAAGTAAAATCGGGAGATCGGTCTATATGGGGGCTATACCAAAACGTGGACCGATACTCACCATTTTTGGCACATCTCTTTATGGTCATAAAATACCTCCAGATTTCAAATTTCAAGCAAATTGGATAAAAACTACGATTTCTATAAGCCCAAGACCCCAAATCGGGAGGTCGGTTTATATGGGGACTATATCAAAACCTGGACCGATATAGCCCATCTTCGAACTTGACCTGCCTGCAGACAAAAGACGAGCTTGTGCAAAATTTCAGCACGATTGCTTCATTATTGAAGTCTGTAGCGTGATTACAACAGACAGACAGACAGACAGACAGACAGACAGACAGACGGACAGACGGACATCGTTATATCGTCTTAGAATTTCTCCCTGATCAAGAATATATATACTTTATATAGTCGGAAATCGATATTTCGATGCGTTACAAACGGAATGACAAACTTATTATACCCCCGTCACCATTCTATGGTGGTGGGTATAAAAATGAGTGTGGAACTTTGAAGGTAAAAAAAGTGCAAGTAACAACGAATGCACAAAAAAGGTAGAGTGAAAAAAAGCCATGGAGTTTCTTCATGTGCACGAAAGTGGCCAGTTACCAAATTTAATATAAATTTCTCCGATGAGAAGCCATTCCAAATTGAGCAGTCTGAGAACAAACAAAATGATCGGGTTTACTTTTAAAAGAGGTTAGGGCCACCACTACCACCGATGCTAATGATGGGGTCCACCGTAACGTGCGATAGTCACTCCCCGCTCGAATACATCGCCATTTGGGTCAAATTTAATGCCGAGTATTATAGGGAAAATGTTCTGAACATGGTATTGAAGCCTTGAGCAGAAAAACAGTTCTGTTAGAGACCATGGACAATAGACCAATAGGACTCAGTACCATTGCACTTAAAACGGAGGTTCCTCGCTACATTTCTACCACACAATGACCTCCAAAATCTTCGTATCGCAATCTCGGTTGCCAGTCGAACCAAAATTTGAAGAAAATTCGTAGATTTTTGAAAAAAATTCTTATTTTGAAATATTTGATCAAATTTTTGTAGTTAGTATGAAAAAATGGGTTTTCTTCGAAACAAATATTTTACTTTTTTAATTTAGCACTTTATTTCAATATTTGCAATATTATCTATTATTATCCTATAATTTTTTGTTTTAACGATTTTAGCTTGCACCATTAAGGAAAAGTTACTACTTCTACAAAAAGGAGAATTATAATGGACGTTGATGGTATGACCGAAATTAAAAAAAAACAAGTATATACAGCACTAAGTTCGGCCGGGCCGAATCTTAAATACCCAATACCATGAACCAAATATTAGGGTTTCCTTTGAAGTTTCAGGAGGGATTGAGGACTTGAGGACACTTCCCGAAGATCAATTTAGAGATTTCACCTATGAGGACTATATCATATTCTGGATTTATAAGAACCATTTTTGTTTGAGTTTTAGAGGAATCATTAACATCTCTTGTAAGTGTGCAAGAAATTATAAAATAACGTCTTGCTTTGAAATCTTAAATCTGTAGATTTTCACCCATGAAGTATTTGTAATCTGAAAATTTTACATTGAGTTTCAAGCAATTTTCATGATCAGTGCGCCTTCTATACCCTCAAGAAATGAAGTCGGTCTATATGGAGGCATTACCAAAAGGACCGATAAAAACTTAATCCGATACACGTTTTTGGGAGCCTAAAATAATATTTACAATTTCAGGCAAATCGCATAAAAACTACGGATTCTAGAAACCCAAGAAGTAAAATCGGGATATCGGTCTATATGGGGGCTATACCAAAGCATGGACCGATACTCACCATTTTTGGCACACCCCTTTATGGTCCTCAAATACCTATAAATTTCCAATTTCAGACAAATTGTATTTAAACTACGGATTCTATAAGCCCAAGACCCCAAATCGGGAGGTCGTTTTATATGGGGACCACACCAAAACATGGACCGATACTCACAATTTTTGGCACACGTATTTGTGGTCCTACAATACCTCTAGATTTCCAATTTCAGGTAAATTGAATAAAAACTGCGGTTTCTATAAGCCCAAGAAGTAAAATCGGGAGATCGGTCTATATGGGGGCTATACCAAAATATGGACCGATACTCACCATTTTCGGCACACCTCTTTATGGTCCTAAAATACCACTAGATTTCCAATTTCAGGCAAATAGGATAAAAACTTCGGATTCTAGATGCCCAAGAATTAAAATCGGGAAATCGGTCTATATGGGGGCTATACCAAATATGGACCGATACTTACCATTTTCGGCACACCTCTTTATGATCCTAAAATACCACTAGATTTCCAATTTCAGACAAATTGGATAAAAACTACGGTTTCTATAAGCCCAAGACCCCAAATCGGGAGGTCCTTTTATATGGGGACCATACCAAAACATGGACCGATACTCACAATTTTTGGCATACGTATTTGTGGTCCTACAATACTTCTAGATTTCCAATTTCAGGTAAATTGAATAAAAACTGTGGTTTCTATAAGCCCAAGGAGTAAAATCGGGAGATCGGTCTATATGGGGGCTATACCAAAATATTGTCCGATACTCACAATTTTTGGCACACGTATTTGTGGTCTTACAATACCTCTAGATTTCCAATTTCAGGTAAATTGAATAAAAACTGTGGTTTCTATAAGCCCAAAAATAAAATCGGGAGATCGGTCTATATGGGGGCTATACCAAAACATGGACCGATACTCACCATTTTTGGCACACCTCTTTATGGTCATAAAATACCTCTGGATTTCAAATTTCAGGCAAATTGGATAAAAACTACGATTTCTATAAGCCCAAGACCCCAAATCGGGAGGTCGGTTTATATGGGGACTATATCAAAACCTGGACCGATATAGCCCATCTTCGAACTTGACCTGCCTGCAGACAAAAGACGAGCTTGTGGAAAATTTCAGCACGATTGCTTCATTATTGAAGTCTGTAGCGTGATTACAACAGGCAGACAGACAGACAGACAGACAGACAGACGGACAGACGGACATCGTTATATCGTCTTAGAATTTCTCCCTGATCAAGAATATATATACTTTATATAGTCGGAAATCGATATTTCGATGCGTTACAAACGGAATGACAAACTTATTATACCCCCGTCACCATTCTATGGTGGTGGGTATAAAAACTAAAGATACTGAATTTATAGAAAATTTTCTCAAAATTTTATTTCTATAGAAAATTCTTGAAAATTTTATTTCTATAGAAAATTTTTTAAAAATTGTATTTCTATTGAAAATGTTCTCAAAATTTTATTTGCATAGAAAATTTTTATCAAAATTTTATTTTTATAGAACATTTTGTCAAAATTTTATTTCTATAGATAATTTTGTAAAAATTTTATTTTTATAGAAAATTTTTTCAAATATTTATTTATAAAGAAAAATTTGTCAAAAAATATTATTACTAAAGAAAATCGTGTCAAAATTGTACTACTATAGAAACTGTTTTCAGAATTTTATTTCTATAGACAATTTTCTCAAAATTTTATTTCTAGAGAATTTTTTGTGAAAATTTAATTTCTATAGATAATTTTGTAAAAATTTTATTTCTTTAAATCTTCTCAAAATTTTATTTCTATAGAAAATGTTTTTTTTTTTTATAGAAAATCATCTCAAAATTTTATTTCTATAGAAAATGTTTTTTTTTATAGAAAATTTTGTTTCTATAGAAAATGTTCTCAAAATTTTGTTTCTATAGAAAGTTTTCTCAAATTTTAATTCTATAGAAATTTTTTTCAAAAATTCTTTTTCTATAAAAAATGTCAAAAGGTCTTTTTCTATATTCTACAATTTTGTGCACATAAAAAAAATTTGCAATTACCTTTATCTTTTGTTCTTATTTTCGTTCCCTATAAGTAAACTCAAAAATTCACCTGAAAACTTGTACAATGGCTAATTTGATTCCCAGTCTATGAGTTGTTCCACTTCCAAACAAAAATAAACATCGAAAAAGACTCGTGGGAAATTATTGGTACAAAATGCCAAAAACATTGATGTTGATGAGTGAACAAAACATGGCCTACATTTTGGTTCAACAAAAAATAACAACAACGGCTACATCAATAACATATCCTTCTGATCATCCATAGCCATGGTCAGAACATTGCTATTGTTCCACTCCTATCCCAAAAAATAGTGGTTTTTATACTCATAACTGCGTAGATGCAAGCTAACTTTCAATAAAAGAAGCTAATGTTCAGTACCAATAATGATAGAGTGGCAGTTAGGGGATGGGGAGTCATAAAGTATAAACATTTAGGCACTTCATCTCGAAGCCTGGGAATGGCTATGAAATTTTTGTTGAAAGAGAAAGGGATTAACTATAAAAGATATATACATTCTTATATTGAAGACATAGGGTGGGTTAGATGGCATGGTGGTACAACAGAAGAAATTCCCTCACTGTATTTTGATATGGAATTTCGTTATCAAATTTTGAAGAATATTTTACCAAACACACAAAAAATCTTGTTAAGAAAAATTTTATTTCTTACAAAATTTCGTCAAAATTGTTTTTTTATAGAAAGATGTAACAAAATTTGATTTCATAAAAAATTTTGTCAAAATTTTATTTCTATGCAAAAATTTTGTCAAGGCATTATAATGTTATAAAATTTTGTAATAATTTTATTCCTATAGAAATTGCAATTTTTCTATAGAGAATTTTGTCAAAATTTTACTTCTGAAGAAAATTTTCGAAAAATTTCATTTCTATAGAAATTTTTGCCACAATTTTATTTCTATAGAAAAGTTTTGCAAAATTTTATTTCTATAGAAAATTTTGCAAAATTGTATTCTATAAAAAAGTTCAACATTCTACAACATTTTAACATCAAAATTTTATTTCTATAAAAGATTTTGTAAAAATTTTCTTTTGTTTCTATGGAAAATGTAGCCAAAATTATATTTCTGTAGAATATTGGCTCAAATTTTTATTTGTATAGAATATTTTCTCAAAATTTATTTCTAACAAAAATTTTGTCAAAATTTTATTACTAACGAAAATTGTGTCAAAATTGTACTACTATGCAAATTTTTTTCAGAATTTTATTTCTATAGAAATTTTTCTCAAAACTTTATTTCTAGAGAATTTTTTGTGAAAATTTTATTTCATATTTGTTGTTTTGATCTCAGCTTTAAAACCATTGCGTTGACTAAACTACATGAGTAGCTTAACAAAACTTATTTTTATAGAAGGTTAGGTTAGGTTAGGTTATGTGGCAGCCCGATGTATCAGGCTCACTTAGACTATTCCGTCCATTGTGATACCACAGTGGTGAACTTCTCTCTTATCACTGAGTGCTGCCCGATTCCATGTTAAGCTCAATGACAAGGGACCTTCTTTTTATAGCCGAGTCCGAACGGCGTTCCACATTCCAGTGAAACCACTTAGAGAAGCTTTGAAACCCTCAGAAATGTCACCAGCATTACTGAGGTGGGATAATCCACCGCTGAAAAACTTTTTGGTGTTCGGTCGTAGCAGGAATCGAACCCACGACCTTGTGTATGCAAGGCGGGCATGCTAACCATTGGCTCCCCTATTTTTATAGAAGATTTTCTCAAAATTTTATTTCTACAGAATAATTTCTAAAAATTTTGTTTCTACAGAATAACTTCTCAACATTTTATTTCTATAAACTACTTTTTAAAATTTTTATTTCTGTAAAATTTTAGTTCTATGTAAAATTTTGTCAAATTTTTATTTCTGTACAATATTGTGTCCAATTTTTATTTCCATACAATATTTTCTCAAATTTTTTTTTCCATAGAAAATTTTTTCAAATATTCATTTCTTTAGAAACATTTGTCAAAATTTTATTACTAGCGAAAATTTTGTCAAAATTTTATTACTAACAAAAATTGTATTGCTATGGAAAATTATGTCAAAAATTTTTTTCTATGGAACATTTTGTTAAAATTTTATTTCTATAGAAAATTTTGTCAAAAATTTATTTCTATTAAAATGGTGATTTTCCAGCTTAATTTTGTTTCTATAAAATATTTTTCAAAATTTTATTTTTAAAGAATTTTTTGTCAAGTTTTTATTTCTATAGCAACATTTTCTCAAAATTTTATTTTTATAAAAAATGTTGTAAAAATTTATTTCTATAAAAAAATTTTGCCAAAATTTTATTTCTATAGAAAATTTTGTCAAAATTTTATTTTTATTGAAAATGTTGTCAATATTTTATTTCTACAGAACATTTTGTCAAAATTTTATTTCTATTGAAAATTTTGTCAAAATTTTATTTCTGTAGAAAATTTTATCAAAATGTTATTCTATAAAAAATTTTGTCAAAATATTATTTCTATAACAAATGTTAAAATTTATTTCTATAAAAAATGTTAAAATTTATTTCTATAAAAAATGTTTAAATTTATTTCTTTAAAAAATTTTATTTCTATTGAAAATTTTGTCAAAATTTTATTTCTGTAGAAAATTTTATCAAAATGTTATTCTATAAAAAATTTTGTCAAAATATTATTTCTATAACAAATGTTAAAATTTATTTCTATAAAAAATGTTAAAATTTATTTCTATAAAAAATGTTAAAATTTATTTCTTTAAAAAATTTTTTCAAAATTTTATTTTTATCGAAAATTTTGTCAAAATTTTATTTCTGTCGAAATTTTTTCAAATTTTTATTTATGTAGAAAATTTTGTCAAAATTTCATTCCTAGAGAAAATTTTGTCAACATTTTATTTACTAACGAAAATTTTGTCCAAATTTTAGTACTATGGAAAATTTTGTCAAAATTTTTTTTCGATAGCAACATTTTCTCAAATATTTATTTCTATACAAAATTTTATTTCCATAGAACATTTGTCAAGATTTTATTTCTTTAGCAAATTTTGTCAAATTTTTATTTCTACCGAAAATGTTGTCAAAATTTTATTTCTATATAAAATTTTATCAAAATTTTATTTCTGTAGAAAATTTTATCAAAATTTTATTTCTATAGAAAATTTTGTCAAAAGTTTTATTTCTATAGAAAATTTTATCAAAATTTTATTTCTATAGAAAATTTTGTCAAAATTTTATTTCTATAAAAAATGTTGTCAAAATTTATTTCTATAAAAAATGTTGTCAAAGTTTTATTTCTATAGTCAAAATTTTATTTCATAGAAAATTTTTTCAAATATTCATTTCTATAGAAACATTTGTCAAAATTTTATTACTAGCGAAAATTTTTTCAAAATTTTAGTACTAACAAAAATTGTATTGCTATGGAAAATTATGTCAAAATTTTTTTTCTATGAAACATTTTGTTAAAATTTTATTTCTATAGAAAATTTTGTCTAAAATTTATTTCTATAAAAAATTTTATTTCTATTAAAATGGTGATTTTCCAGCTTAATTTTGTTTCTATAGAATATTTTTCAAAATTTTATTTTTAAAGAATTTTTTGTCAAGTTTTTATTTCTATAGCAACATTTTCTCAAAATTTTATTTCTATAAAAAATGTTGTAAAAATTTATTTCTATATAAAATTTTGCAAAAATTTTATTTCTATAGAAAATTTTGTCAAAATTTTATTTTTATCGAAAATGTTGTCAATATTTTATTTCTATAGAACATTTTGTCAAAACTTTATTTCTATAGAAAATTTTGTCAAAATTTTATTTCTGTAGAAAATTTTATCAAAATGTTATTTCTATAGAAAATTTTGACAAGATATTATTTCTATAAAAAATGTTAAAATTTATTTCTATAAAAAATGTGAAAATTTATTTCTTTAAAAAATTTTGTCAACATTTTATTTTTATCGAAAATCAACATTTTATTCCTGTCGAAATTTTTTCAAATTTTTATTTATGTAGAAAATTTTGTCAAATTGCATTCCTGGAGAAAATTTTGTCATCATTTTATTTACTAACGAAAATTTTGTCAAAATTTTAGTACTATGGAAAATTTTGTCAAAATTTTATTTCGATAGCAACATTTTCTCAAATATTTATTTCTATACAAAATTTTATTTCCATAGAACATTTGTCAAGATTTTATTTCTTTAGCAAATTTTGTCAAATTTTTATTTATATCGAAAATGTTGTCAAAATTTTATTTCTATAGAAAATTTTTTCAAAATTTTATTTCTATAAGAAATTTTGTCAAAATTTTATTTCTATTAAATTTTGTCAAAATTTTATTTAATGCTATTTAATGTCAGCCAATTTAATGCTACAACGCTTGAATTTTATCACAAATAACTTCATTTCTGAATGCTTTTGTAAGACGATAACCAATAAAAAAGAACTGTCAATGGAATAAATATTTCAGATGTCAGATAGACAGTTCAGAAATGATAGCAACCTGAATATGGTTGCAATACATATCACCGACTCTGTTAGTATATCAAATACATCATAATTATCTGGATGAGCCACATCAACGTCCCCATCTAATAAACTCACAGGTCTGAATAAGAAATCTGTCGACAGTATTGATAAAAGATTTTGACCTAAAATTTGAGATCGTATACTAGTGGTTATGCTTTTGTATCAATGCTAGTTGTAATTTCTATAGAATATCAAAGAATTTGTATTTCCTCCAGGTATTTCATGTGAGTGTATGTGTGTTAGTTTAGGGTGTATACAGTTCTGCCCCAAAATGAGTGTAATCATTGTCCGTATTGGGAGTTGCTGATGCTATTGTAGGATTTTCTGGTCCTTTGGAATAGTTCTAAATATAAGGACAAAAAGCCAGAGGTAGGACATGAAGTATTTGTATGCTTTTGGCATCTTTTACTTTTCAACATCATAAATTATTATATTTTCACTTTAGTTTTCGTTGTTGTTGTTGAACTATAGCTTCAGGTGGTTTACGATAGGTGGGGGAAGTAGCAAAATATTTGACTGTAAGAGCATATAAAATTGTGTCTTGTGTTGGTATAAGAACAACATACTATCAGATTTTTCGGCAAGGAACCATTATAGAGTTTATTTTGGTAGCTAAGTAATTTTGGAAATAATTGTATAACTATGATATGCATTACTTTAATCCTCAAAACGAAATCATTTCTTTTTATGGTCCATCGGTAATTTGTAAAATAATCAATAATTACGTACAGAGAAAGAATGTTTCAAGAGGAAAATGTTATAGGAAATTCTTGTCTAAATTACATGTCTCTAAGAAGTTTTGTCAAAATTTAATTTTTCTAAAATATTTTGTTAAATTTTCGTTTTTCCAAGAAATTTTCTCAAAAATTAATTTTTCTACGAAATTTTGTTAAAATTTCATTTTTTTTACCGAATTTTGTCAAAAATTTATTTTTCTAAGAAAGTTTCTAAAAACTTAATTTTTCTAAGAAACTTTATTAAAATTTAATTCTTCTAAGAACATTTTTCAAAATTTCATTTCTCTAAGAAATTTTCTCAAAACTTCACTTCTTTAAGAAATTTTGTCAAAATTACATTTCTTTGGGAAATTTTTGTCACAAATTTATTTTTATAATTAATTTTGTCAACATTTATTTTTATAGAAAATTTTGTCAAAATATCATTTTTTTACCGAATTTTGTCAAAAATTTAATTTTTCTAAGAATTTTTGCCAAAATTTAATTTTTCTAAGAAATTTTGTTAAAAATTCATTTTTTTAAGAAAGTTTCTAAAAACTTCATTTTTCTAAAAAACTTTATTAAAATTTCATTTCTCAAAGAAATTTTCTCAAAACTTCACTTCTTTAAGAAATTTTGTCAAAAATACATTTCTTTGGGAAATGTTTGTCACAAATTTATTTTTATAGAAAAATTTGTCAAAATTTCATTTTTTTACCGAATTTTGTCAAAAATTTCATTTTTCTGAGAATTTTTGCAAAATTTAAATTTTTTAGAAATTTTGTTAAAAATTCATTTTTCTAATAAAGTTTCTAAAAACTTCATTTTTCTAAGAAACTTTATTAAAATATAATTCTTTTAAGAAAATTTTTCAAAATTTCATTTCTCTAAGAAATTTTGTCAAAATTACATTTCTCTTGGAAATTTTGTCAAAATTTCATTTCTTTGGGAAATTTTGTCGAAAATTTATTTTTATAAAAAATGTTGTCACAAATTTATTTTTATAGAAAATTTTATCAAAATTTCATTTCTATAGGAAATTGTGCCAAAATTTCATTTCTATAGGAAATTGTGCCAAAATTTCATTTCTATAGGAAATTTTTGTCAAAATTTCATTTCTATAGGAAATTTTTGTCAAAATTTCATTTTTCTAAAGAATTTTTCCAAACTTTCAATTTTTAAGATATTTCGTCGAAATTTCATTTTTCTGGGAAATTTTTGACAAAATTTAATTTTTCTTAGAAATTTTGCCAAAATTAAATTTTTGTAAAAATTTTTTTCAAATATTCTTTTTTAAAATTTTGCCAAAATTTAATGTGTCTAAAATATTTTGAAATTTTTTCAAAAATTCACTTTGCTTAGAAATTTTGTTAACATTTCATTGTATTAACAAATTTTTTCAAAATTTAATTTTTATAAGAAATATTCTTTTTTAAAATTTTGCCAAAATTTAATTTGTCTAAAATATTTTGAAAGTTTTTCAGCAATTTTCCAAAGAAATTTTGTTAACATTTCATTGTCTTAACGAATTATGTCAAAATCTAATTTTTATAAGAAATTTTGTCAAAAATTAATTTTTTGAGCAACTGTGTTAAAAATTCAATTTGCTAAGAAATTTTGATAAAATTTCATTTTTCTAAGAAATATTGTCCAAAATTCATTTTTAAGGAAATTTTCCCAAAATTTCATTTTTCTACGGAATCTTGTCAAAAATTAATTTTTTGAGCAACTGTGTTAAAAATTTAATTTGCTAAGAAATTTTGTCAAAATTTAATTTTTCTCAATTTTGCCAAAATTTCATTTTTCTAAGGAATTTTGTCAAAACTTATTTTTTGAAAAAAATTTTGCCAATATTAAATTTGTCTAGGAAATTTTGTAAAATTTCATTTATATAGCAAATTGTGGCAAAATTTCCTTTCTATAGTAAATTGTGTCAAAATTTCATTTCTATAGATAATTTTTGTAAAAATTTAATTTCTATAGAATATTTTTTGTCAAATAACATATCTCTAAAATTAATTTTCCTAAGGAATTGCAAAAAAAAAAATAAATTTTCTAAAAATTTCTCAAAATTTTATTTCTATAGAAAATTTTGTCAAACTTGCATTTCTCTAGGAAATTTTGTAAAAATTACATTTTTAGAGGAAATTTTTGTAAAAAATTTTGTAAAAACTTCATTTTCCTAAAAAAGTTTGTCAAAAATTCATTTTTCTAAGAAATTTTGTTAAAACTTTCTTAACGAATTTTGTCAACATTTAATGTCTCTAGAAATTTTGTATTTCTATAGAAAATCGTATCAAATTCTTATTTCTATAAAAAATTTTGTCAAATATTATTTCTATAGAAAATTTTCTCAAATTTTCATTTCTATTGAACAATGTTGCCAAGGCTTTAAAATATTATATAATTTTGTCATAATTTTAGTTCAATAGAAAATTTTTGCAAATTTTTTTTCTATAGAGAATTTTGCCAAATTCTATTTCTACAGTAAATTCTGTCAAAATCTTATTCTTATCGACAATTTTGTCAAAATTTTATTTCTATAGAAAATTGTTTCAAAATTGCATTTCTATAAAATATATAGTCAACATTTTATTTGTATAAAAAATTTGGTCAAAATTTTCTTCCTTTAGAATATTTTGTCAAAATTTTATTTGTATAGAAAATTTTCCCAAAATTCTATTTTTTTTTAGAAGATTTCGTCAAATTTTATTTTATTCTGAATTTATAGAAAATGTTGTCAAGTCTTTATTTCTGTAAATTTTCAGAAAATTTAATTTCTAACGAAAATTTTGTTAAAATTTGTTTCTATAAAAAATTTTGTCAAAAATTTATTTCTATAGAAAATTTTGGCAATATTTTATTTCTGCGGAAACGTTTCTCAAAATTTAATTTCTATGGAAAATTTTTACAAAATTTTATTTCTATTGAAAATTTTGTCAAAGATCATTTTTTCAAAATTTAATTTCTAGAGAAAAGTCTTGCAAAATTGTATTTCATTTTCCTAAGGAAGGAATTGATCAAATTTAAATTTTCAAAAAATTTCCCTAAATTTTATTTCTATAGAAAATTTTGTAAAAATTAAATTTTTCTAAAAAATATTGTAAAAATTACATTTCTACAGGAAACTTTTGTCAAAATTTATTGTTCACCAAGAAAGCTTGTCAAAAATTCAGTTTTCTAAGAAATTTTATAAAAATTTTTTTCTTAAAGAATTTTGGCAAAATTTAATGTTTCTAAGAAATTTTGCTAAAATTTAATTTTTTAAGAAATTTTGCAAATATTTAATTTTTTAAGAAATTTTTTCAAAATTTAATATTTCTAAAAAATTTTGACAAAATTTAATTTCTCTAAGAAATTTTACCAAAAATTAATTTTTCTAATGGCGATTTCGATTGGGAAAAAAGGTGCAACATTCTCGAAATTGATTGCCAAATATAAAGGACACTGTCATAGATTTTGGATCCTGTATCCCTCACAATATTAGGAATTAACAATAACTTTGGATTGACACTATTATTTGAGCGAAAATACAATGAGGGGAAAAGTAGTGTAACACCAGGGCAACATATTTTTTGCGAAACAAAAACACCCTAAGAAACTTTGTTAAAATTTAATTTTTCTAAGGAATTTTGTCAAAATTTCATTCCTCTGAAAAAATTTGCGAAATTTCATTTTTCTAAGAAATTTTGTCCAAGTCCCATTTTCTAAAAAAATTTTGTCAGAATTTTATTTTTATAAAAAATTTTGTTAAAATTTTATTTCTATTGGACATTTTTGTCAAGGTTTCATTTAAAACACATCGAATGAGAAATACTCTCCAATGCTTTCAAAATGTAGTACTCACATTGAGTCAATGTTTTTGTCAGTGTAGAATTGCTATACTCCCAATTCACCTACTTTTTTAAATCTCTACAATTTACCGCTGGTGGCCTTCACTTTATTCCATCGTTCTTCGACATGACTTAAGTGGTTACTTTTATGATATTATTTTATTTTTAAAGGCAAAACGTGCTTTAATTTCTTACAACTCGAGTATCGACGTATTTTTCGTTATTTCATGTAACCAAGTGAGTACTTCTTTATCGCATAGTGATGTTGGTTTTGGGGCCACACTAAAGTGGATTTTCCCAATGCAGTTTATTTTAATGTTATCTGCTTTTCTATATCCCTATCGACTCACATACACACACACACACAATATTATAGGGACTATTGCAGACACACACACATATATACGTGAGAGCAAATATTTTTGCAAAATGTTGATTTGATTGTCGTTGAGGGTTTACTTTCTCTTGGACTTTCTTTTTGAGATTTGTTGTGTGGACAATGCAGCATTATTTGCTGACCATTAAATTTTATTGTTCACATTTTTTTTTGTCCTCCTTAAAGTAGAATAATGTCGTTTGTGGCAAAAGAAATTCCCTTGATGACAATGGAGATGAAGGAAAAAAACAAAAACAAAAATATATAACAATTAAATTAAAAACAAGAAGGGATAAGAGTATGAAAAGGAAAATATGACACCCTTTTTCGTAGTTTGCAAGAAAATCATATAAACTTTATTAGGAATTTAAATATTTAAACATTTTAAGAGTTAAATTAAAAAAAAAATAGTATAAAATATACAAAATTTTAATTGTAAATTAAAATTGCAAAAATTTTATCACAAAGTTTTACAATGTTGGTTTTTAATTTTTTTTTTATATTTTTAAAAATTTTGAGAAAAAAAAAATTTTAAAAGTTTTTGTATAAAATATAAGAAATTTTCCATAACATTTTAGAATGTTTGAAATTTTTATGAGTCAAAGTATTGGCAGTACAACTTAGAAATGCGGAATTTTTTTTGTTTGCGAAATTATTCCAAAAGGAAATTGTAACGGACTGCCCAATCGAAGCATTTTCCATCGCCAGTCAGAGAAGTTCACCACTGTGGTATCACAATGGACTGAATAGTTAAAGTGAGCCTTATACATCGGGCTGTCACCTAACCTTACCTATCGCTAGTCACTATCTTTTTTCCATCTTTCTGGCAATATATGGCTGTTTTTGGGAATTTTTAAAACTCGCCCCGGCCGAACTAACGACACTATAAACCATAAAAAAATAAAAAAAGATAAATTTGCAAAATTTTCTAATATTTGGCGAAAAATAAAATCTATTCCCTTGTGTCCCTCTACTTCGAAGATAATCATTTTAAAATTCAATTCCCCAATGATAAATTCACAACTTCTCTGTAATTCCTTTCATGGGTATCTTCAATCTTATGTATAAACATTTCATTTTTAAAATTTGTTTTGTTTTCTACTCCTCTTATAGGTCGTTAAATAATTCCCCTTTGTGTGATTTTGCCTCCGATCGTTCAAAGATTAGCAAGTTTACTAATGAAGCGTTTAATATACAATTTCCATGGATAAAAAGACATTGACAATGTGTCGTCCTTTTTTTTTTTGCTATGAATTACTTAAGCCCCTTAAGTGTTACAGAAACTCATTCCTTTTCCTTTTTCCCCAAGACATACCATATTCATCTATCACCCTGCCTACCCCTTCTCAGATTTCATTGACTTATTACCACCCTCTATTTTTCGGAGGGTGGCGCTAGTATGTCATCCTTATAGGTTGTTAACCTTGGAATCGTTTATTTTTCTTCCGTCGAATCGGATGAAAATGTATAAAACGTTTAAGTAGTAGTCTTCCAGTATTATTGCGTTCTTTTTTTCTTTCTCTCTCTCGACTGAATATTTGGTAATTGTAAGAAAATAAAATTATGAAAGAAAAATAAACATAACAATAATAATGTCCATAAAATATTAGTGGCAATGGTGTGTTGTTGGGAAGCGTCCTAGCTTCAGCACCAGCCACAGCGGTAATAGAAACAGCAACAGAACAAACATTAGAGGAAAATAAAAATAAATTTTCCAAGGAAATACGAAAATAAACACTCGATTCAAACTCATGGTGAAAGTTTCAAATGTGAAGATGATGATTGTTGTGAATAGTGGGGCAAAATTGGAAAAGCAGGTATATACGGCCATAAATTCGGTCAGGCCGAATCTTATGTATCCTCCAACATGGATTGCGTAGAAACTTCTACGAAAGACTGTCATCCACAATCGAATTACTTGGGTTGTGGTATCTTAAAACTTCTTAACATCGTTTTCTAAATTATGAGTTAGTCCATACATGGTATATATTAGACAAAAAAGGTATGTGTAGGTAAGTCTACAAATAATTAAGAATTCATAATGAATTTTGCACGGTACGTAGAGAGCCAGAATTGTTAAATATCATATACTACCACCACGTACCAAATTTCAACCAGATTGGATGAAGTTTGATTCTCCAAAAGGCACCGGAGGTCAAATCTGGGGATCGGTTTATATGGGGGTTATATATAATTATGGACTGATATGAAACAATTCCTGCATGGTTGTTGGATAGCATATACTAACATCACGTACCAAATTTCAACCGAATCGGATGAATTTTTCTCTTCCAAGGGGCTCCGGAGGTCAAATCTGGGGATCGGTTTGTATGGGGGCTATATATACTTATGGACCGATTTCGACCAAGTTTTGCATGGGCGTTTGAGGCCATATATTAACACCACGTACCAAATTTCAACTGAATCAGATGAATTTTGCTCATCCATGAGGCTCCGAAGGTCAAATCTGGGGATCGGTTTATATGGGGGCTATATATAATTATGGACCGATATAGACCAATTTTTGCATGGCTATTAGGGACCATATACGAACATCATGTACCAAATTTTAGCCGGATCGGATGAAATTTGTTTCTCTTAGAGGCTCTGCAAGCCAAATCGGGGGATCGGTTTATATGGGGGCTATATATAATTATGGACCGATATGGACTAATTTTTGCATGGCTATTAGGGATCATATACTAATACCATGTACCGAATTTTAGCCGGATCGGATGAAATTTGTTTCTCTTAGAGCAAGCCAAATCGTGGGATCGGTTTATATGGGGGCTATATATAATTATGGACCGATATGGACTAATTTTTGCATGGCTATTAGGGATCATATACTAACACCATGTACCAAATTTCAGCCAGATAGGATGAAATTTATTTCTCTCAGAAGCTCCCCAAGCCAAATCAGGGTATCGGTTTATATGGGGGGCTATATATAATTATGAACCGATGTGGACAAATTTTTGCATGGTTGTTAGAGACCATATACTAACACCATGTTCCAAATTTCAGCCGGATCGTATGAAATTTGCCTCTCCTAGAGGGCCCGCAAGTCAAATTTGGGGGTCCCTTTATATGGGGGCTATACGTAAAAGTGGACCGATATGGCCCATTTTCAATACCGTTAGCGTGATTTCAACAGACGGACATTCTCAGATCGACTCAAAATTTCACCACGACCCGGTATATTTAGGGGTCTTAGAGCAATATTTCGATGTGTTACAAACGGAATGACAAAGTTAATATACCACCATCCTATGGTGGAGGGTATAAAAATAGCTTAAAATGTGGTGAAGTAGAAATAACAAGGAGTACAAAGTGTGTGGTAACGGCACCATGGCGGCTACCAATATAGGTAAATTTAAATTCGGTTCAAAAGAAAAGCTGGGGTTTCTATCCTTTTGACAACTCGCTTCGAATAAAACCAATAGTTAATTTGTTGGCTTGTTCTCTCACTTGCCCTTCCTATTATTCCCTTAAAATCGCAAATATCTTAGTGAAATTCCCAAAACAATCTTTTTTATGTGCTCAAATTCCAGCCACGTTCAGTGTTATCCGGTCACCAAGATTAAGACATATATATACGCAAAAGTGAGGGCATTGACATAGGAAAGGCTTCTAATTTGCCCTTACCATGCACCCTAACTAGGTTTATCTTTAACTGATACTAAACTACACAGATGCATGCCCAATTCCAAGTTCCGGTTATAATCCTCATGTGCTTCCTGACAATCGTCTTACTCTCCTTCAGTTGTTTCAGATCTAGATGTACTCCTGTTGAGGTTAATCAATAGAATTTTCGTCGTCCTTGCCTCCAGATCGTATCCTTTTATCTTTCTGGCCTTCAATTGCAGTACCTGGACCTGCGGTCCATAGTTTTCCAACTGGTACTTTTAAGAGCACTTTGGACCCATAGCTCCTCTCCTAAGACCTAGGCGCTCACAGTTCCTTTACTGGGACCTTCGGGCTATCATTTCTCCAAAGAGGCCTTTTCCCTAATATTTCGGCAAGGAAGTTTTAGGGCTTACTGTTTCCCTCTAAGAGCGTCAGGATTTACAACAGATGCTTTGTGGTCTATATTCCCCTAATGATGCCACCTGGCCCACAGTTTCCTATCGAGACTTTCGGGCTTAGAGTTTTCTCAAATCTGTGGACCCGAAAGTAAGGTCTACAGATTTGCCACGTAGACCCAAAAGTAAGGTCTACAGATTTGCCACGTAGACTTTTCATCCTACCGTTCTCCTACTAAGGCATATGGCTCCCATATCGAAAACTTGGGGTTTACAGTTCCACTGTTGAGATCGTAGGTTCTAAACATCTCTACCCAGACCTTCGGACTTGCAGTTAACCTATTGAGATGCGCGTGTGTACAGTTATCCTACTGAAGCCTACGAGCCTACAGTACCTTCAATGACACTTTAGGGCTTATATACCCTCAAACGAGGCCAGTGATCCTTGTCGAGACTTTGCGGACTTTGGCTCTCACATTGTTCCATTGAGGACATCATCGACTGAGGCCATTGGTCCTACAGTTCTCCCAAGGAGCCTTTCGGACCTACAGTTCCTTTATAGAGACCTTCGGGTGTATCATTTCGCCATTTAAAGTCTTTGCCCTATAGTTCTCCCAATGAAGTTTTCGAGCCTTACGTTCACTTGCTAAGAACGTTAGGATTCACAACATGTACTTCGGTTCTGTCTTCCCTCATTGAGGCCATCTGGCCTACAGTCACACAATGAGACTATCGCCCCAGTGTTTCGGCACTGAGATTTTGGGCCTAGGTCTTCTCTGCCGAAACCTTCTGGCCTATAGTTTCACTGATGACATTATGAGTTCTAAGTTCCACTATTGAAACTTTCAGGTATAAAGTTCCACTACCCAGACCTACGGGCCTGCAGTTTACCTACTGAGATAAGCGTGTTTACAGTTTTCCACAGAAACCTTCGAGCCTACAGTTCTCTCACCGAAACTTTAGGGATTATTGTCCCCCTACCTTAGTGTGCGATACCCTATCGAGACCTTGTTCTCATACTGAGACTCAGGGATGTAAAGATTTCGTACTGAAATCTTCCTACTCCGGCTCTAAAGATTTTCCATTGAGAACTTCAGATCTAACGTTCCTACACTGGGACTTTCGGGCATGTAATTCTCTTACTGAGATCATTATACCTACAGTTCTCCTACTAAAACCGTCAGGTATATAGTACCCCTCCCAGTCCTTTGGGCCTACAGTTTCCCACTGAGCCTTTCTGGCCCACAGATATACCACGTAGACATTCGTACCTAAATCCGTGGGATTTATAGGTCTCATACTGGAACCTTCGGCCATCTGTTCCATCATGGAAAATGTAGAACTTACTGTCCTCCACTTAATTCTGGACTACCCTATCGAGACCTACATTTGTCATACTGAAGTCTTCGGGTATATAGATTCTCTACCGAGACGTTCGGATCTGACTTTTCCCTGATGAGACTTTCATGACATTACTTCCCAACCTTTGGCTCTATCCTTCTCTGGAACTTTCGTTCTTACGTACCTCTCGCAAACCTTTGGGCCTACAGTTTCCCACTGAGCATTTCTGGCCCACAGATATACCACGTAGACATTCGTACCTAAATCCGTGGGATTTATAGTTCTCATACTGGAACCTTCGGTCATCTGTTCCATCATGGAAAATGTCGAACTTACTGTCCTCCACTTAATTCTGGACTACCCTATCGAGACCTACATTTGTCATAATGAAGTCTTCGGGTATATAGATTCTCTACCGAGACGTTCGGTTCTGAGTTTTCCCTGATGAGACATTCATGCCTTTACTTGCCCATCTTTGGCTCTATTCTTCTCTGGAACTTTCGTACTTACGCTTACGGAGATATTCGGGCAGAGAGTTCCCTTATATAGACCTTTAACCCTGTTACTTCTTCATTAAGACCTTCGGCCAATAGTTTCCTTAATGAAGTTTTCGGGCCTACTCTTTCCGTACTAAGACCGTAGGGTTTCATAGCAGATACCTTTGGTTTTGCAGTCTCCCAATGAAGTCATTTGGGCTACAGTCCTATGAATGGCCCGAGTTCCTCTGGCTTACAGTTTCTCCACTTAGGGTAAGGGCACTTTCACCGAGAGCTTCAGGCGTAGAGTTGCTCCACTGAGGATTTCGGTCCACTTAGGGTAAGGGCACCTACACCGAGTACTTCAGGCCTATAGTTCCTCTACCTGACCTTCGGACCTAACGGTACAGCTTTCCCACTTACTCCTTCTGATTTAAAGTCACCCACTTAGGCGTAGGTCTACCCTGCGAAACCTAAGGGTATACAGTTTTACTACTGAGACCATGGGTTCTAACATCCTCCTAATGGAACTTTCAGGAATATAGTTCCTCTAGTCCAACCTTCGGGACTCTAGTTTACCTGCTGAAATCTGCGGACTTAGTTATTGATCCTACACTGGGTCCGAAATTCAGGTAATGTTGCTTCTAGGCATATAATTCTCCCACACTGACCTACGGGGCTGTAGTTCAGCTACTTGAGATCCGGGGGTTTACTTCACGGTGATTAGGTGGGGAGACTTTCAATCCCCAATATAGGCCTGCGCTGCCCCATCCAGACCTTATACTACAAACTGAAGGGATCACTTCAATGTAGTGAATGTACCAGTCCTCGGTAAACACTTGTGTTCTTTTTCGTAGACTTCCAAACGACAGAGCTTACCCCATTCTACGAGAAACAGGACACGTATCTTCTAATTATATATATCCGATTTTGATTGAGGTCCATGTTACGGGAACTTCATAGTATACCCTGCTACAAATTGCAAGTTGTGTCCCACAGTTGTCCCACACAAAATATTAAATAAAATATATGAAATTGCCTCTTTCCATTCGGAGTTTTTATTTTCTGACTACCGTACCGAAAACTGAAAACGTCTAAGTAATATGAACTAAAATACTTCTTTGTCTTTATTTCGAATCTCATGTGTAGGTGGTATCCGTTCCGGGGTAGTGGGAGTAGGAGTAGCTATTTTCTTGCCTTTTTTCAAGTTTGTTGGGGAGGGGGTACATTTTGACTTGACTTTAAGAGAAACTTTATATACGTTTAGTATAAGTGATCCCTGGAGGCATTTTAGGCAAACAGAACATTTGAACTTAAAATTATATTGGAGGAGGCTGGTTTCCACCGAAGCAGGAACGAAATGACGAAAAGAAACTTAAAAAAACAGGGGCATTAAATTAAGTGAACATTTCAAATAATTTTCGTAATGATAAAATATTTGTTTTTGTTTTCCTTAACAAATTTTCCTTATATATTTAACGCTCCATTGATATACGGCTAAGGGAATTAACATTTGTATATACGCTATTCCCCACCAATGTGTATGGAAGTATGATATCAGAAGCAAAAACGCAAAACAAGGGCACTACTAAGCCTCCCTTTGGGGCATGCTAACAAATAGAACTGACATTTTCGTTGCTGTTTCTCCCCCTCCTTTTTAAATATCTCCACATAAAGGATTTCGTATAGTTTTTTGTCCCACAACGACGACAGCTATCTTGATGTTTTGCCAACGTGTCTTTTGGAATAAGCCTTTCGTTTTTGGTTCATTCGATTTCCTTTTACGGTGTGGCCTTTTCCATTCATTGGGGATTTGTCAATTCTTAAATGGAAAATGAATGCAAGAATTTTCTTCAATTTTTGTTTTCCTTGTGCAAACTATGCAAACATGAAAATATCGTGCTCACGATTTGTGTGTTCTCGTTCTCGTTGGTAATCTCTTTTGGCAAATTTTGGTTATACGTTTCTTTCGTGTTGTTGTTTTTAGTTCATATATGGAGCGTGATTTACGTTACTATTGTGTTTGCTGTGTTTAACACACTCATTTAGAGAGTGATTTGTTCTTCACTATGTATCTCTCTCTTTATTTTTTCCAGCACTAATGTGCAGTGTTGCTAATATTGATGATTTTCACCGAAATTGTCGATATTTTTGGTGAATTTGTGATTTGATTGGAGATTTAGGTGGTGTAAGTTAAAGTCTTATGGATCTCGTTAAATATCAATCGGGCAAATCATCTAAGATTTAAATGTATTATACAGGGTGACTGACAAGGAATGCAACAAAGTAAAGCGTTATATTTATACCCTTCACCACTATTGTGGTAGAGGGTATAATACGCCTGCTCATTTGTACCTAACGCTAAGAAGGAACAGCCTGATACCCATCGTTTAGTATAGTGATTATCTTAGAATTAAATTCTGAGTTGATTTAGCGATATGTATCTCTCTGTCTGTTTGTTCATGTATTTTTGTGTACAAAGTACAGTTCGCAGTTTAATGGCTATCGTTCTCAAATTTAGTAGAAGAATTCGGCTCAAAGACAATCGATACTGATTTTGAAAAAATCGTTTCAGATTTTGGTACAAATGCCATATGTATTTATCACCGATCTGGTCACAATTGACGTGTTTGTCAATTTTCTTGAAATTTGATACATACGAATCCGCAGAGCATGCAAAACATCAGGCAAATCGGTTGAGATTTACATGTAACGCAAATATGTACTTATGTCACCTCAGAGGCCAGAGTTTAACAGTGATTTGTTTAAAATTTTGCACAAAGAGGGTTAAGGCGGACAAGATTCCGACATTTTTTTGCCCCATATATGTTGCGGTCACTCTAATATACAATTATGAAGTTGATATGGACCAATTTTTGTGTGATTGGGGATCGATTTATCTGAGGGCTTTATATAAATATAGACCGATATGGACCTAGTTAGGCATGGTTGTTAACGGCCATATACTAGCACAATGTACCAAATTTCAACTGACTCGGATGTAATTTGCTCCTCCAAGAGGCTCTAAAACTAAATCTCGGGATCGGTTTATATGGGGCTATATATGATTATGGACTGATATGGACCACTTTTGGCATGGCTGTTAAATATCATATACTACCACCACGTACCAAATTTCAACAAGATCGGATAAGTTTTGCTTCTCCAAAAGGCACCGGTGGTCAAATCTGGGGATCGGTTGATATAAATCAATTCCTGCATGGTTATTGGATATCATATACTAACATCACGTACCAAATTTCAACCGAATCGGATGAATTTTGCTCTTCCAAGGGGCTCCGGAGGTCAAATCTGGGGATCGGTTTATATGCGGGCTATATATAATTATGGACCGATTTCGACCAATTTTTGCATGGGTGTTTGAGGCCATATATTAACACAACGTACCAAATTTCAACTGAATCAAATGAATTTTGGTCTTCCAAGAGGTTCCCGAGGTCAAATCTGGTGATCGGTTTATATGAGGAATATATTAATTATGCACCGATTTCGACCAATTTTTCCATGGATGTTTGAGGCCATATATTAACTCCATGTACCAAATTTCAACCGGATCGGATGAAATTTGCTTCTCCGCAAGCCAAATCGGGGGATCGTTTTATATGGGGGCTATATATAATTATTGACCGACGTGGATCAATTTTTCCATAGTTGTTAGAGACCATATACTTACACCATGTACCAAATTTCAGCCGGATCAGATGAAATTTGCTTCTCTTAGAGGCTCCGCAAGTCAAATTTGGGAGTCCGTTTATATGGAGGCTATAGGTAAAAGTGGACCGATATAGCCCATTTGCAATACCATCCGACCTACATCAATAACAACTACTTGTGCCAAGTTTCAAGTCGATAGCTTGTTTCGTTCGGAAGTTAGCGTGATTTCAACAGACGGACGGACGGACATGCTCAGATCGACTCAGAATTTCACCACGACCCAGAATATATATATACTTTATGGGGTCTTAGAGCAATATTTCGATGTGTTACAAACGGAATGACAAAGTTAATATACCCCTCCCCCCCCCATTCTATGGTGGAGGGTATAAAAAAAAAACACAAAAAACTCTTGCTTACAGAAGTGCAAGAAAACAAGTCATTGACCTGATGCAAATCTGTAAAACGCCTGGCTGTGCATGTTTCCACAGTCTGGCTTGAATAGATAACTCAATTTAGGTCCTATATGCTAACTCTTAATTGGGAAAACATATTGGATTTCTTCCACTTAAATTGAATCATCTCTAATCCCTACTGTACATCATCTCTTTAGGGTAAAGGCCTGAAAATATATTTTTCATATTGCTTAAAAGATGCTGAAGAGTTGTTGGACTTTTGTTTGTTTTAATTTTATCATAATAATTATGCTTATATAGTTTTGTTTACGCTTCAATTTTACCCTCATAAAAAACATACTCTTTGCGATCTCTATCATTACTATATGACTGTGGTGGAAATATCTCTCCATTTTTAGAGAAGTTATCTGTATTTTTCTTCACATTTATTTAATAAAATAACCCTATTGTATGGTTAGCTCTCGTTGATCTTGACACGCCATGCCAATCTGAGAAAATCAAATGTTATTATTGCATGGTTGTCTCTCTCCCTCTCACTTAATAATCCCATCCATTTGAAGAGATGCAAAGATTTACTTCATCCATTGTAAACATTTTCGAGCATCACATCTCACACCACTACGTGTATTTTCTATTCGCTATCTTTGGAAAAAGTGCAGGCGAAGAAGAATGTGTCGCATGAAGGTCTCCCCTAAGAGTAAACTTTATTTATTCTATGCATTTGAAGTGGCATTGCGCCTGCATCCGAATATTGTTTGTTCAATAGAACCACATCACAGACGTTGATTGTGTTTTATGGTTAGCTTCAGCTCTCTCTCTCTCTCTTCCCATCTCTCTACCACTCTATATATCTTTCGATATAGAGGTGAAATGTGAATTCTTGTCATCATCGATTCTTGCTTGCTTGTGTGTGTGTGTGTTAGAGTTTTTGTTCTGGTTTTGTGAAGGCTCATTGCTTGTTGAACGTGTCAATTTGCATGTGGCTTTCGACTTTAACCTCCAGTGTCTTTGGCACACGCCTGTATGGCATGGCATGTACGTCTTTATCATTGTTTATATTTCCAATTTCAGAAACGAAAGCCACATCCTCTGATAGCCACCATAAAGATGTATTTAGTTCGAAAGAAAGCTGGGAAATTGAACGTTACAAATCGAATTGTCACTACATGTACACGGCCCGAATTTTTTGTGGAATAATTTTCAGAAATTTTTTATGAACATGAAATTTCGTGGAAAACATTTTTGTCCAAAATCTAAGTTAAGTGTTTATATAAAAAATTAACCAAAAAAGGGAATAAAATTTTAAAGATTAAATTATCTTCATAAGCAACCGTTTTTTAAGTCTGCACTGCAACACGGAAACCTGTCACATAAATCTTTTCATGAAAATTTCTTCTGTAACTATTTCCTCATCTAAGCGTCGTAGAAGGAAAGGAGAAAAGGAGGTTAATTCGTGAGCATCCTAAAAAAACCAAAAATTGTATCTAAAGCATAACTGAAAATTGGTTTATACTAAAAACTTTTTTTGCTCGTATCTCTTAAATTAAGCATCGTAGAGCAAAAATGGGGTTAATTCGTCATCAAAAATTCCATCTAAATCCTAAAAAAAATAAAAATTTTTATATGAAAAACTTCTTTTACTCATGTCTCCTAAACTAAGCGCCGTAGAGTAAAAAGGAGATAAATTCGTGATCACCCCAAAAAAAAAAAAAACAAAAATTCTATACCAAATCTAAATTTTTTACATGGAAAACTTTTGCTCATATCTCCTAAACTGGCGTCATAGAGCAAAAATTAAGTTTATTCATCATAAAAGAAAATTGTATATGAAAAAAAACTTTATTTTGTTCATATATCCTAAACGAAGCTTCGTAGAGCGAAAAGGAGCTTAAGCGTGCGTGAGCAACCTCAGAAAATCCAAAATCGAAACTTTTATAGCAAAAGCTTTTTTTACTAATATCTCCTAAACTAAGCGTCGTAGAACGAAAAGGAGGTTAATTCATGACAACCCCTAGAAAATCCAAAATTTCATCCAAAATCAAATTTTTTTTATATAAGCAATTATTTTGGTTCATATCACCTAAACTAAGCGTCGCACAGCAAAAAGGAGGTTAATTCGTTATCACCCATAAACAAAATCTAAAATTCCAACCAAATCCCAGAAGAAATCAAAACTTTTTATGAAAAACTTCTTTTGCTTCGTAGAGCGAAAAGGAAGTTAATTCGTGATGACCCCCAAAAAATCGAAAATTCCATCCAAATCTTAAAAAAGTAGAATTTTTTAGATGAAGAACTTTTTATACCCTCCACCATAGGTTGAGTTACGTGGTCGTAGTATAAGACCCCATAAAGTGTATATATTCTAGGTCGTTGTGAAATTCTGAGTCGATCTGGCGACGTCCGCCCGACCGTCTGTTGAAATCACGCTAGGTTAGGTGGCAGCCCGATGTATCAGGCTCACTTAGACTATTTAGTCCATTGTGATACCACTTCTCTCTTATCCTTTTTATAGCCGAGTCCGCACGGCGTTCCACATTGCAGTGAAACCACTTAGAGAAGCTTTGAAACACTCAGAAATGTCACCAATATTACTGAGGTGGTATAATCCGCCGCTGAAAAACTTTTTTGTGTTCGGTCGAAGCAGGAATCGAACCCACGACCTTGTGTATGCAAGGCGGGCATGCTAACCATTGCACCCCGGTGGTTCCCTCTATCTTCCGAACGAAACAAGCTTTAAACTTGGCACAAGTAGTTGATATCGATGTAGGTCAAATGGTATTGCAAATGGGCCTCATCGGTTCACTTTTACCCATATCCCCCATAAAACGGACCATCAGATTTGGTTTTCGGAGCCTCTTAGAGAAACAAATTGTATTCGATTCGTTGGAAAGTTGGTACGCGGTGTTAGTATATGGTCCCTAACATTTATGCAAAAATTGGTTTACATTGGACCATAATTATATAGCCGCCATATAAACCGATCCCCAGATTTTGCTTGTGGACCATCTGAAGGAGCAAATTTCAACTGATCCACTTGGAATTTGGTACGTGGTGGTAGTATATGGTATTTAAAATTTTTGCAAAAATTTTTTCATAATTATATATATAGCCCTCACATAGACCGAGCCCCCACATAACCCAAATTTGACTCAGAAGCCTCATGGAGGAGTAACGGGTTGGCTGATAAGTCCCCGGTCTGACACATAGATGGCGTCGCTAGTATTAAATGCATATTATTTTTATATAGTACCAACCTTCAAATGCTTCGTGTCAAAATTTGACGTCTGTGACGTTTGTGAAGCAACTTTTGTTATTGTGAAAAAATGGAACAAAAGGAATTTCGTGTTTTGATAAAATACTGCTTTCTGAAGGGGAAAAATACGGTGGAAGTAAAAATGAAGTTGATCGAGATAGCAGAAGCCTTAAAGATATCAAAGGAACGTGTTGGTCATACCATTCATCAATATTTGGATATGCGGAAGCTCTGTGCAAAATGGATGCCGCGCGAGCTCACATTTGACCAAAAACAACAACGTGTTGATGATTCTGAGCGGTGTTTGCAGCTGTCAACTCGTAATACACCAGAGTTTTTCCGTCGATATGTGACAATGGATGAAACATGGCTCCATCACTACACTCCTGGGTCCAATCGACAGTCGGCTTAGTGGACAGCGACCGGTGAACCGTCTCCGAAGCGTGGAAAGACTCAAAAGTCCGCTGGCAAAGTAATGGCCTCTGTTTTTTGGGATGCGCATAATTTTTATCGATTATCTTGATAAGGGAAAAACCATTAACAGTGACTATTATATGGCGTTATTGGAGCGTTTGGAAGTCCAAATCGCGGCAAAACGGCCCGATATGAAGAAGCAAAAAGTGTTGTTCCACCAAGATAACGCACCGTGCCACAAGCCATTGAGAACGATGGCAAAAATTCATGAATTGGGCTTCGAATTGCTTCCCCACCCCCCGTACTCTTCAGATATGGCCGTCAGCGACTTTTTCTTGTCCTCAGACCTGAAAAGGATGCTCGCAGGGGAAATTTTTGGCTGCAATGAAGAGGTGATCGCCGAAACTGAGGCCTATCTTGAGGCAAAACCTAAGGAGTATTACCAAAATGGTATCAAAAAAATTGGAAGGTTAAATTTCATCCGATGCAATTAAAATTTTGTACGCTGAGACAGTATAATGTAGATAGTATAAAAACCATGTAGACATTGGTCCATATCGGTTCATTATTATATAGGCCCCATATAAACCGATCCCCAGAATTGAATTTCGGAGCCTCTTGAGGGAGGAAATTTCATCCGATCATTTTTAAATATTGTATGTTTTGTTAGTATATGACCTCCAACAATTACGCATAAATTGGTCCATATCGATCCTTTATTATATATAGCTCCATAGTGGAGGGTATGTATGACAAAATATAATTTCGAATATTTTGTCATATTTGTATTTCTATAGAAAATTTTGTGAAAATTTTATTTCTTAGAATTTTTTTTATTTCTATAGAAATTTTTTTCAAAATTTTATTTTTATAGAAAATTTTGTCCCTCCATAGTGGAGGGTATGTAAGATTCGAGCCGGTCGTATTTTTTCGTGTCTATTAAATTAGAGTGTACAAAAAGTGGGTGAAGTAACAACGTCAGATATGATCCGAAAATTGAAGACCATATTTGATCCACAATCCACGCCACAGTGGTAGAAAACTTGCTCGTGAGTTGAATATATCGCGATAACGTATGGAACAAAACAAGCTTGTATTAAACCATTGTAGTTCCAAAAAGTACAAAAATTCATGGAATCTCAAAACAAGTATATACGGCCGTAAGTTCGGCCAGGCCGAATCTTATGTAACTTCCACCATGGATTGCGTAGAAATTTCTACGAAAGACTGTCATCCACAAATATCAACTCACTCGGATGAAATTTGCTCCTCCAAGAGGCTCCAAAACCAAATCTAGGGATCGGTTTATATGGGGGCTATAAATGATTATGGACTGATATGGACGACCACTTTTGGCATGGTTGTTAAATATCATATACTACCACCACGTACCAAATTTTAACCAGATCGGATGAATTTTGCTTCTCCAAAAGGCACTGGAGGTCAAATCTGGGGATCGGTTTATATGGGAGCTATATATAATTATGGACTGATAGGACCCAATTCCTGCAAGGTTGTTGGATACCATATACTAACATCACGTATCAAATTTCAACCGAATGGGAAGAATTTTTCTCTTCCAAGGTGCTCCGGAGGTCAAATCTGGGGATCGGTTTATACGGGGCCTATATATAATTATGGACCGATATCGACCAATTTTTGCATGGGTATTTGAGGCCATATATTAACATCACGTACCAAATTTTTACAGAATCAGATGAATTTTGGTCTTCCAAGAGGCTCCGGGGCTAAATATAATTATTGACCGATATGGACCAATTTTTGCAGGTCATTAGAGACAATATACTAACATCATGTACCAAATTTCAGCCGGATCGGATGAAATTTGCTTCTCTTAGAGGCTCTGCAAGCCAAAGCGGGGGATCGGTTTATATGGGGCCTATATATAATTATGGACCGATATAGACCAATTTTTGCATGGGTGTTTGAGGCCATATATTAACATCACGTACCAAATTTTAACAGAATCAGATGAATTTTGGTCTTCCAAGAGGCTCCGGATGTCAAATCTGGTGATCGGTTTATATGGGGGCTATATATAACTATTGAGCGATATGGACCAATTTTTGCATGGTCTGTAGAGACCATATACTAATATCATGTACCAAATTTCCGCCGGATCGGATGAAATTTGTTTCTCTTAGAGGCTCTGCTGGTCAAATCGGGGGATCGGTTTATATGGGGGCTATATATAATTATGAACCGATGTGGACCAATACGGACGGACGGACATGCTCAGATCGACTCAGAATTTCACCACGACCCAGGATATATATATTTTATGGGGTCTTAGAGCAATATTTCGATGTGTTACAAACAGAATGACAAAGTTAATATACCCCCCATCCTATTGTGGATGGTATAAAAATAGTTGTATTGGAAAGAACCAATATGTTGATCGCCTTGCACGAAAGTGACCAATAAATGTCGAATTAACCGAATACATCCCCAAATTCTGTATTGAAGCACTCAGCAGACAAAAAATTTAGCTGTAAATCATGGGTATTCCAAAAGGACTCAGCACCATCACATGCAGCATGTGTTAGACTAAAGAATGACCACGAAAATTTGAGGATTTCTATTTATTGGACTTTTGTGCCTGAGCTATTTTGTATCATCTCAATACCGTGCTGTGGGCCAAAATACCCTAGAGCCACTTTTATGCATGGAGTGATGGCTTTATCGGCTGTTTGAAGGTCATTATTCGTGCCAAAGGTAGCAAATTCGAGCATATCTAAACTGATTCTAAAATTATTTTGGAAATTTTTTTGCCTTTGAACAATAACATTTAGAATGTTGGTATATATGCTATATCAATAAAATGGACTTTAATTTGTATGAAATTTTATTTCAGAAATACCATTTTCTGTTAACCATTTTTTTTTGTCGGTGTAATTGAAAAATGAATATTTTTATTATTGTACGTTTAAATTTTGAAATTATTCATAAAATTATGCATATGTTTTCTTTTGCTCATATATAAAACGAACCAATCATAAACATTCAAGTAACCATATTTAGTGAAAATTGAAAATTTTTTGGAAAATCGCTTTAAATAATTTAACAGAACCCATTGAACCTTCGTTGTCTATTGCAACAATTGAAGCTTCTTCAAATTTTCCATTCCCCGCTTATATAGATAACCATCAATTTTATAATATAATGCAGATTGATGCAGTATCATTTCATTTCTTTGACTTTACAAAGAAAATCCAGCAGCATTTATTTTGGTAAAATTTATTTCAAGGATTTGCTAGACCAATATGGTCGAAAAAAAAGCTAAACCCCATCATTTTGCGATAGGAATTCAAATGGCATGAATGAAATGGATTTTAGAAATTCGATCCCCGAACGTTTTACTCTGTAAACCAATAACCACAATGGTTTTGTTAAGTACATAAAATTATTGTTGCTACTGCACACCACCACTGCTACCCTAAATTCGTTTCTTTGCTTGCAGTTTTGTGCGAAATACATAGAGAAAAAGCCCTATAACTATAATATTATGAAGGAAATATAAGAGGGTAGTATGTTAAAACAAAAAAAGTATGTTAAAACCAACAAATTTCAAGTAAAATATATTTACGGGAACCATATCTAAGACTGAGCCGATTTAGAGCAAAAATGGCAACATCGAAGCAGCCAAAATTTTTTCATACTTTCAATCAAACATTACCCACCGAAAAAATTTTGAAGTTGTTACAAAAGTACAAATTTAAAAGCACTTCCAAAGATGTTCTTTATTTTAAATGTTAAATCTTTTTAATTAATTTTTCATATTTTTAATGGGTAATTTTAGTTTTTTTCTTGTTATAAATACATTAAAAATAGAGCAAGAATTAATAAAATTATACAAATAAATAAAACATTTTCAAAATATTTGCGAATTTTTGAAAATATTTAAAGTCAAACGTTTCAGACAAGCGTTAGAATGCATTAAAAATCATAGAAAGTTGTAAAAAAAATTATTTGGCAAAATATCACAAATTTTTTTTTTAATTCTCATCCAAAATGCTGAATTCTGACTTTGAAACTGATTTTCGATGACCTTCGTGAAATTCGTTTTGGTATGAACTTCAACCTCGGTTGAATTCACCATACCATCGATCCTCGATCGATGAAGCTTGAGTTAATCCATGTCGAATATAATGGCACGGAAACGTTTATAAATTAATTCCGTTTTTTTTGGCGAGTTTAACCTTTAAGTTGCTGTAAACAACACAAATAGTGCTCGTATGCAAAACACGGTTACCACCCAGGCCAAAATTTAGAGAACATTTTTCCAACAAATTACCAAACAAAAAAATTTTATTTGACAAAATGTTATTTCGAATATTTTGTCATATTTGTATTTCTATAGAAAATTTTATTAGATTTTTTTTTTATTTTTATAGAAAATTTTTCAAAATTTTATTTCCATAGAAAATTTTATCAAAATTTTATTTCTATAGAAAATGTTGTCAAAATTTTATTTTTATAGAATATTTTTTCAAAATTTTATTTCTATAGAAAATTTGTCAAAATTTTATTTCTATAGAAAATTTTGTCAAAATTTTATTTTTATAGAATATTTTGTTAACATTTTATTTCTATAGAACATTTTGTCAAAATTTTATTTCTAGAGAAATTTGTCACAATTTTATTCTATAGAAAAATTTGTAAACATTTTATTTCTATAGAAAATTTTGTCAAAGTTTTATTTCTATAGAAAATTTTGTCAAAATTTTATTTCTATAGAAAATTTTATCAAAATTTTATTTGTATAGAAAATTTTGTCAAAGTTTTATTCCTATAGAAAATTTTGTCAAAATTTTATTTCTATAGAAAATTTTGCCAAAGTTTTATTTCTATAGAAAATTTTGTCAAAATTTTATTTCTATGGAAAATTTGTCAAAATTTTATTTCTGTAGAAAATTTTGTCAAAGTTTTATTTCTATAGAAAATTTTGTCAAAATTTTATTTCTATAGAAAATTTGTCAAAATTTTATTTCTATAGAAAATTTTGTCAAAATTTTATTTTTATAGAATATTTTGTTAACATTTTATTTCTATAGAACATTTTGTCAAAATTTTATTTCTAGAGAAATTTGTCAAAATTTTATTCTATAGAAAAATTTGTAAACATTTTATTTCTATAGAAAATTTTGTCAAAGTTTTATTTCTATAGAAAATTTTGTCAAAATTTTATTTCTATAGAAAATTTTATCAAAATTTTATTTGTATAGAAAATTTTGTCAAAGTTTTATTTCTATAGAAAATTTTGTCAAAATTTTATTTCTATAGAAAATTTTGCCAAAGTTTTATTTCTATAGAAAATTTTGTCAAAATTTTATTTCTATGGAAAATTTGTCAAAATTTTATTTCTGTAGAAAATTTTGTCAAAGTTTTATTTCTATAGAAAATTTTGTCAAAATTTTATATCTATAAAAAATTTTGTCAAAGTTTTATTTATTTTTATAGAATTTTTTTTCCAAAATTTTATGTCTATAGGAAATTTTGTCAACATTTTATTTCTATAGAAAATTTTGTCAAAATTTTATTTTTATAAAATATTTTGTTAGCATTTTATTTCTATATTACATTTTGTCAAAATTTTATTTCTATAGAAAATTTTGTCAAAATTTTATTCTATAGAAAATTTTGTCAAAGTTTTATTTCTATAGAAAATTTTATCAATATTTTATTTCTATAGAAAATTTTGTCAAAGTTTTATTTCTATAGAAAATTTTGGCAAAATTTTATTTCTATAAAAAATTTTATCAAAATTTTATTTGTATAGAAAATTTTGTCAATGTTTTATTTCTATTGAAAATTTTGTCAAAATTTTATTTGTATAGAAAATTTTGTCAAAGTTTTATTTCTATAGAAAATTTTGGCAAAATTTTATTTCTATAGAAAATTTTATCAAAATTTTATTTGTATAGAAAATTTTGTCAATGTTTTATTTCTATAGAAAATTTTGTCAAAATTTTATTTCTATAGAAAATTTTGTCAAAGTTTTATTTCTATAGAAAATTTTGTCAAAATTTTATTTCTATGGAAAATTTGTCAAAATTTTATTTCTGTAGCAAATTTTGTCAAAGTTTTATTTTTATAGAAAATTTTGTCAAAACTTTATTTCTATAAAAAATTTTGTCAATGTTTTATTTCTATAGAAAAATTTTGTCAACATTTTATTTCTATAAAACATTTTGTCAAAGTTTTATTTCTATAGAAAATTTTGTCAACATTTTATTTCTGCAGAAAATTTCATTAAAATTTTATTTCTATACAAAATCTTGTCAAAATTTTATTTCTATAGAAATTTTTGTCAAAATTTTATTTCTATAGAAAATTTTGTCAAAATTTTATTTCTATAGAAAATTTTGTCAAAATTTTATTCTATGGAAAAATTTGTAAAAATTCTATTTCTATAGAAAATTGTGTCAAAGTTTTATTTCTATAGAAAATTTTGTCAATATTTTATTTCTATAGAAAATTTTGTCAAAGTTTTATTTCTATAGAAAATTTTGTCAATATTTTATTTCTATAGAAAATTTTGTCAAAGTTTTATTTCTATAAAAAATTTTGGCAAAATTTTATTTCTATAGAAAATTTTATCAAAATTTTATTTGTATAGAAAATTTTGTCAAAGTTTTATTTCTATAGAAAATTTTGTCAAAATTTTATTTCTATAGAAAATTTTGTCAAAATTTTATTTCTATGGAAAATTTGTCAAAATTTTATTTCTGTAGAAAATTTTGTCAAAGTTTTATTTTGATAGAAAATTTTGTCAAAATTTTATTTCTATAAAAAATTTTGTCAATGTTTTATTTCTATAGAAAAATTTTGTCAACATTTTATTTCTATAGAACATTTTGTCAAAGTTTTATTTCTAGAGAAAATTTTGTCAACATTTTATTTCTACAGAAAATTTCATTAAAATTTTATTTCTATACAAAATCTTGTCAAAATTTTATTTCTATAGAAAATTTTGTCAAAGTTTTATTTCTATAGAAAATGTTGTCAAAATATTATTTCTATAGAAAATTTTGTCAAAATTTTATTTCTATAGAATATTTTGTCAAAGTTTTATTTCTATAGAAAATTTTGTCAAAATATTATTTCTATAGAAAATTTTGTCAAAGTTTTATTTCTATAGAAAATTTTGTCAATATTTTATTTCTATAGACAAATTTTGTCAAAAATTTATTTCTATAAAATTTTTGCTCGAGCTTTTATTTATCTAAATAATTTTGTCATTTTTTTTTCTATACAAAATCTTTTATTTTTTTTCGTATAGAAAATGTTCTTCATATTTTATTTCTATTGAAAATTTGTCAAAATTTTATTTCTGTAGAAAATTTTGTCAAAGTTTTATTTCTATAGAAAATTTTGTCAAAATATTATTTCTATAGAAAATTTTGTCAAAGTTTTATTTCTATAGAAAATTTTGTCAAAATATTATTTCTATAGAAAATTTTGTCAAAGTTTTATTTCTATAGAAAATTTTGTCAACATTTTATTTCTATAGAACATTTTGCCAAATTTTATTTCTATAGACAATTTTGCAAAGTTTTATTTCTATAAAAACTTTGCACGAGCTTTTATTTCTCTAAATAATTTTCTCATTTTTTTCTATAAAAAATTTTGTATTTTTTTCGTATAGAAAAGGTTCTTCATATTTTATTTCTATGGAAAATTTGTCAAAATTTTATTTCTGTAGAAAATTTTGTTAAAGTTGTATTTCTATAGATAATGTTGTCAAAGTTTTATTTCTATAAAAACTTTGTTCAAGCTTTTATTTCTCTAAATAATTTTGTTAAATTTTTTTTCTATAAAAAATTTTGTATTTTTTTTGTATAGAAAATTTTCTTCATATTTTATTTCTATGGAAAATTTGTCAAAATTTTAGTTCTGTAGAAAATTTTGTCAAAGTTTTATGTCTATAGACAATTTTGTCAACATTTTATTTCTATAGAAAACTTTGTCAAAATTGTATTTCTATAGAAAATTTTGTCCAAATTTTATTTCTATAGAAAATTTTGTTAAAATTTTATTCTATACAAAATTTTGTCAAAATTCTATTTCTATAGAGAATATTGTGAACATTTTATTTGTATAGAAAATTGTGTCAAAACTTTATTTCTATAGAAAATTTTGTCAAAGTTTTATTTCTGTAGAAAATTTTGTCAACATTTGATTTCTGTAGAAGATTTTGTCAAAATTTTATTTCTATAGAAAATTTTGTCAAAGTTTTATTTTTATAGAAAACTTTGTTAAAATTTTATTCTATATAATATGGTCAAAATTCTATTTCTACAGAAAATTTTGTCAACATTTTATTTCTATAGAAAATTTTGTCAACATTTGATTTCTATAGAAAATTTTGTCAAAATTTTATTTCTATAGAAAATTTCTATAAAAATTTTTTTCAAGCTATTATTTCTCTAAATAGTTTTGTCCATTTTTTTTATTAAAAATTTTGTATTTTTTTTTTTTGTATAGACAATTTTCTTATTATTTTATTTCTTTGGAAAAAATTCAAGTAAATGATATTTGCGGCCAATTTAGAGCAAATTTGGCAACATCGAAGTGTAATTTTACAATTTTACTCAGTTTAGCTAAAAAATTTTTCTATAATTGTGAAATCATATTGTCACTAATTTAGACAATATATCCCATCAATATAGAAATAATTTAGGGGTCACTTTCATATTGATCTAGCACCCAATTACATCAGCATTTAGAAGTACATTTTTGGTCATTAATACATGGTGACAGCTCTTATGACTTTGTGTTTCCAAATCTTGATATTATTGCAGCCCGCAAGTAGGTATTACAAAAATATTATATTTTTTCAATTATTACAGATATTTCTACTGCGAACCAATTTCTTTATTTTCTTCATAATTTATTGGGAATTTTCGAAAGGAATTGTAATTTAAAGTGGGTATTTTTGGGTAGTATTTTTGGGTTTGTAGCGCCCTAATTTTTGGGCAAGAGCCAAAAAATACTGGCAATACTGCTCACTTAGACTATTTAGTCCATTGTGATCAGTGTTGCCATTTTGGTCCGATCGGACAAAAATTGGTCCAAAAAATTTTTAATTTTTCAAAATTTTCAATTTTGACAAAATTTTCTATAGAAATAAAATTTTAACAAAATTTTCTATAGAAATAAAAAATTGCCAAAATTTTCTATAGAAATAAAAAATTGCCAAAATTTTGTACAGAAATAAACTTTAAACAAATTTTGTATAGATACAAAATTATGCAAAAATTTTGTATAGGAAGAATAATTTTTTATAACTTTCTATTCAAATGAAATTTTTGCGACATTTTCTATAGAAGTAAAATTGTGACAAAATTTTCTATAGAAATAAAATTTTCGCGACATTTTCGATAGAAGTAAAATTGTGCAAAATTTTCTATGGAAAAAAAATTTTGATAAAATTCTCTATAGAAATAAAATTTTGACAAAATGTTCTATAGAAATAAGATGTTTACATTTTCTATAGAAGTAAAATTGTGACAATAGAAATAAAATTTTGAAAAAAAAATCTATAAATTCTAAAAAAATTCTAATAATTTCTAAAAAAAAATCTAATAATTGTCTAAAGAAATAAAAATGTTAACAAAATTTTCTTTAGATATAAAATTTTGGCAAAATTTTTATATTGAAATAAATAGAAATAAAAAATTTGAGTAGAAAAAAATTAAACATTTGACAAAATTTTCAATCGAAGTAAAATTTTGGAAAAATGTTTATCTTTTAAATGATATTAAGTTAGTTTGGAAAAAAAGGTACGCTGTTACGAATTTTGGTCCAATTTTGGAAAAAAGTTGGTCCAAATTAAAAATTAATTGTGACAACGCTGATTGTGATACCACAATTGTGAACTTCTATCTTATCAATCAGTGCTGCCCGATTCTATGTTTAGCTCAATGACAAGGGACCTCCTTTTTATAGTCGTGTCCGAACGGCTGTTCTCATTGCGGTTAACCCACTTAGAGAAGCTTTGAGACACTCAAAAGTATCACCAGCATTACTGAGAGGGGATAATCCAGTGCCCAACATTTTTTGGAGTGTGGTCGAATCTGGGATTGAACCCATTATCCTTTGTATGCAAGACGGGCATGCACGATGGTGGTACCCATAACGGCGAACTAGACTTTGATCACAAAAAAATGTGTTTACAGACAGACGGGCGGCCCTGAACTTTTTTATTGCCAAAGACACCATGTGTCTATCTCGTTCTCATCTTAGTGTTTTAAACATATGCACTGACTTATAATACCCTATTCAACAGCGAAAAATCCGCCATGCCAAATTTTGTCGACTTTTAGATTCTTATCTGTAATTAAGCAATCATTATCCCTGTCGCTATTTAGGATAAGAACATATGTGAGGAATTTTTCCTGGAAATAAATCCATCTAAAATTTTCCCCACCTTGCCAGTGCACCCCTCCATTATAGATTACAACTAAATCCCGTATAACACAAATGCATTTTAGAAAATATATTGTAAAAATTATATTTTTCTGATACCAAAGATGTACGTGCTTTAAATGCCACAACAAACTATTTTTATTGTTGCACACATTCGCTTATACGCTGATAGACCACCAAAAATATAAGGGAGAAAGAGGTGGCTTCAATTCCAGCAATGCAATGTTAGTAGAAGATAGCAAAAAAAACCCAAACACACAAAACCCACGAACCACATAAGTACGCTGCAAAGATGTAATATTTACTGCAATTGTACTATAGAATTCTCTTCCAAAGAAAAAAAAAGCAACGGATAGACCACTCCAAGAGGTTTAGTTTAGTTTTTTTTTGCCCACTTTAGTTTCATTTTTTTTTGCAGCCACAGGAAGGAAACGTTAAATTATGGCAAATTCAACATATATTCCAAGGAACATTACTTTCAAAGCCAAACCATGACTTGCGTGTTCGAAAAAAATAGTAAGGCAAAGTCCACGACTTGGATAAAAGTGAATAAAACGAAAAGAAATGGAAGGCTAATGGTGGGAATGTAACAAAGACCAGGATTTCAAAAGAATCCCAACAATAAGAAAGGATTAAAATTTTTCAATAAAGGCCATAAGCGAACCAAGATGCTCTTACTGCCCAGTGGTGGTGGGCAATTTACTGATTTAGATAATCGTAGCCGAAAAAGTTTTTTCGTATTTATAATTAAACATTACCCAGCAAAAAAAAAAATTTGATGTTGTTACAATAGTACAACTTCCAAAACTATCCTCTCAAAACTGTTCTTTTTTCCAAATTTTTAATTCTTTTAATTAATTTTTTACAACTCGCTTTTTTCATATTTTCAATGGGTAAATTTGGCTTTTTTGTTTCAAATAGATTAAAAACAGAGAAAAAATTAAAAAGATTATACAAATGAATTAAACATTTACAATTGCGAAGTTTTGAAAATATTTAAGGTCAAGCGTTTCAGACAAGCAATAGAATGCATTAAAAATCATAGAAAGTTATAAAAAAAAATTCATAAAGTTTATTAATTGAAGTTTTTTAATTTGCCAAAATTTTATTTGAATACCATTTTTTGTCAAAATTCTCAGACAATCGATAGAATGCATTAAAAATCATAGAAAATTATAAAAAACATATTTGACAAAATATTATAAAGTTTATTAATTGAAGTTTTTTAATTTACCAAAATTTTATTTTTATACAATTTTTTGTCAAAGTTTTATTGCTATAGAGAATTTTTTCAAAATTTTATTTCTATGGAAAATTTTGTCAAAATTTTATTTCTATGGAAAATTTTGTCAAAATTTTATTTCTATAGAAAATTTTGCCCAAATATTACTTCTGTTGGAAATTTTATAAAAATTGTGTTTCTATTGAAAATTTTGTCAAAATTTTATTTTTATAGAAAATTTTGTAAAAAAATATTTCTGTAGAAAAGTTTGTACAAATTTTATTTCTATAAAAAATGTAATCAAAATTTTATTTGTATTGAATTTTTTTTTTTCAAAATTTTATTTCTATAGAAAATTTTGTGAAAATTTTATTTTTATAGAAAATTTTGTCAAAATTTTATTTTTATAGGAAATTTTGTTAAAATTTAATTTGAGTAGAAAATTTTGTCAAAATTTTATTTTTATAGTAAATTTTATTAAGATTTTTTTATAGTAAATTTAGACAAAATTTAATTTCTATGGAAAATTTTGTCAAAACTTTATTACTGTTGAAAATTTTGTCAAGATTTTATTTCTATGAAAAATTTTGTGAACATTTTACTTATATAGAAAATTTGTCAAAATTTTATTTCTATTGAAAATTTTGTCAAAATTTTATTTCTATAGAAAATTTTGCCAAAATTTTATTTTTATAGAAAATGTTGTCAAGATTTTATTTTTATAGAAAATTTTTTTCAAAATTTAATTTATAGTAAATTTTGTTATGATTTTTTATAGTAAATTTTTATAAAATTTTGTATCTATTGGAAATTTTGTCAAAATTTTATTTCTATAGAAACTTTTGTCAAACTTTTGTTTCGATAAAAAATTGTGTCAACATTTTATTTCTATAGAAAATTTTGTCAAAATGTTATTTCTATAGAAAATTTTGTCAAAATTTTATTTCTATAGAAAATTTTGTCAAAATTTTATTTCTATAGAAAATTTTGTCAAAATTTTATTTCTATAGAACATTTTGTCAAATTTTTATTTCCATAGAACATTTTGTCAAAATTTTATTTCTATAGACAATTTTGCCAAAATTTTATTTCTATAGAAAATTTTGTCAAAATTTTATTTCTATAGAAAATTTTGTCAAAATTTTATTTCTATAGAAAATTTTGTCAAAATTTTATTTCTTTAGAAAATTTTGTCAAAACTTTATTTTTGTATAAAATTTTGTCAAAATTTTATTTCTATAGAAAAGATTTGTCAACATTTTATTTCAATAGAAAATTTTGTCAACATTTTATTTCTACAGAAAAATTTGTCAATATTTTAATTCCATGGAAAATTTTGTTAAGATTTTTTCATAGTAAATTTTAATAAAATTTTATATCTATTGGAAATTTTGTCAAACTTTTATTTCTATAAAATAATTTTGTCAAAATTTTAGTTCTATAGAAATTTTTTTTAAGATTTTATTTTTATAGAAATGTTGTCAAAATTTTATTTTTGTAGAAAATTTTGTCAAAATTTTATTTTTATAGAAATTTTTTTATAGTAAATTTTATAAAAATAAAATTTTGAAAAAATTTTCTATAAAAAAATCTTAAAAAAATTTACTATAAAAATAAAATTTTTAAAAAAGTTTCTATAAAAATAAAATTTTCACAAAATTTTCTATAAAAATAAAATTTTCACAAATTTTTGAAAAAAAATTTCTATAAAAATAAAATTTTGACAAAATTTTCTACAAAAATAAAATTTTGACAACATTTCTATAAAAATAAAATCTTAAAAAAATTTTCTATAGAAATAAAATTTTGACAAAATTATTTTATAGAAATAATTTTTTTACAGTAAAATTTCAGAAAATTTTATATCTATTAGAAATTTTGACAAAATTGAATTTTTTTGGAAAATGCTGTCAAAATTTTATTTCTATTGAACATTTTGTCAAGATTTTATTTCTGTGAAAATTTTATTTATATAGAAAATTTTGCTAGAAATTGTATTTATATAAACAATTTTGTAAAAATTTTATTTCTAAAAAAATTGTCAAAATTTTATTTCTATAGAAAATTTGGTAAAATTTTTAGTTTTATAAGTTGGTCAACATTTTATTTATATAAAAAAATTTGGTCAAAATTTTATTCCTATAAAATTTTTTCAAAATTTTATTCCTATAAAATTTTTTCAAAATTTTATTTCTATAGAGAGTTTTGTATAAATTTTATTTCTATAGAAAATTTTGTCAAAATTTTATTTCTATGGAAAATTTTGTCAAACTTTTATTTTTATAGGAAATTTTGTCAAAATTGTATTTCTAGTGAAAATTTTGTCAAAATTTTATTTCTATAGACAAATTTGGCAATATTTTATTTCCATAGAAAATTTAATCAAAATTTTATTTCCATGGAAAATGTTGTCAAAATTTTATTTCTATACAAAATTTTGTCAAGATTTTACTTCTAAAGAAAATTTTGTCAAAATTTTATTTATATTGAAAATTTTTTCAACATTTTATTTCTATAGCAAAATTTTGTTAAAATGTTATTTTTATAGAAAATTTGGTAAAAATTTTATAACTATAAAATTTTTTTCAAAATTTTATTTCTATTGAAAATTGTGTCAAAATTTAATTTCTATGGAAAATTTTGTCAAATTTTTAGTTTTATAATTTGGTCAACATTTTATTTATATAAAAAAATTTGGTCAAAATTTTATTTCTATAAAATTTTTTTCAAAATTTTATTTCTATGGAAAATTTTGTCAAAATTTTATTTCTATAGCAAATCTTGTCAAAATTTTATTTCTAGAGAAAATTTTGTCAAAATTGTATTTATATTGAAAAATTTTTTCAAAATTTTATTGTTATAGAAAATGTTGTCAAAAATTTATTTCTATAAAAAATTTGTGAAAAGGAACGCGTACATATAATCTCAAAAATATCAAATTTACAGTTAGCACACCGAAAACAGCTTGCACAGTTCCAAATATCTTGTTTTCATATTAATGGTGTATATATTCATTCCAGAGCCTTTGTATCGCCTTCAACAAGTAAATCCTTATATATTGACCTTTCTTATTAGGAACGGCTAGAAATACGTGTTACTTGACTGTTTTTGTGTTCGACTGACCCTGATAATGTTCTCCAAAGTGGTCATTTCTCTCTCAAAAAAAGTGAGAAAAACTAATGGTTTCTACACTCACAATCGCATTAAGAACAAGCTTATTGAAAATGAATGTTTCATATTAGGGCCAACTAAAAAATAAACCAAAAAAACCCAATAGGATCTAAATAGAGCCAATTTTTGTTATAGAATAATGGTCAGAGATTTTCAATTTCTTGCGTCCAGGCATCCAGCATACATTCGAATGCACACACAATGGCCACGAATATTTTTTCGACATCCCTCTAGAGTTATGGCCACCAATCAAATTTATGGCCATTAACGTTTTAGCAAATATCCTCTAACGTTCTCTTGACATATGATATTGTATTTCAATAGGTTGCGGGCGTAATAAAATTTTAGGTTGTTGTTTTTTTTCTGGGAAACAGTCCCTGTTATATATTCTAGTTAAACGGATATGGGGGTAAATTGCATTAGGGCAAGTTGATATTGATATGGATGTGTATGATATTTATAAAGTGATTAGGCTATTTTGGGGGGAATATTAGATGTCCTTGCTTATTGTTATGGTGATAGGTCCTTCAACATAGCATTGCCCATCTCCAAACAAAAAAAAAAAAAACAATATTTCATATGAAAAACTTTTTTTGGTCATAACTCCTTAAATAAGCGTCCTAGAGTGACAAAGATCTCATTTCGTAACCACTCCAAAAAATTAGAATTTCGATGAAAATCCTCGAAAAATTAAAATTATTATATGAAAATCTTATTTTGTTCATAAGTCGTCCTATGGACCTCAATTCATGACCACCAGCAAAAAATCAAAATTTCAATGAAAATCGTCAAAAAACCAAAATTCTTATATGGTTATTTTTTTTTGGGTCATAACTCGCCCTATAGCAACAAGCATCTCAATTCATTAACAACCCCAAAAAATCTAAATTTCAATGAAAATCCTTAAATAATTGAAATTTTTATATGAAAATGTTTTTTTGACCATATCTCTTTAAATATGAATCCTAGAGCGAAAATGACCACACTTTGTCAATTTCTATGAAAATCCTCGAAAAATATAAATTTTTATATGAATATTTTATTTTGCCCATAACGCGACCTAGAGCGAAAAGGACCTCAATTCGTGACCACTTATTTTGGCCATAACTCGTCCTAGAGCGAAAAGGACCTCAATTCGCGACAACCCCCAAAAAATTAGAATTTTGATGAAAATCCTCGAAAAATTAAAACTTTTATATGAACATTTTATTTTGGCCATAACTCGTCCTAGAGCGAAAAGGACTTCAATTCAATTCATAACCACACAAAAAAAAATCGATGAAAATCCTCGAAAATTTTAAATTTTTTGTATAACAATTTTATTTTGCTCATAGCTCGTCCTAGAGCGAAAAGGACCTCAAGTCGTGACCATTTATTTTGGCCATAACTCGTCCTAGAGCAAAATGGACCTCAATTCGTGACAACCCCAAAAAATTAGAATTTCGATGGAAATCCTCGTAAAATTAAAATTTGTATATGAAAATTTTATTTTGGCCATAACTCATCCTAGAGCGAAAATGACTTCAATTCATTTCATAACCACACCAAAAAAAAATTCAATGAAAATCCTCGAAAATTTTAAATTTTTTGTATGAAAATTTTATTTTGCTCATAACTCGTCCTAGAGCGAAAAATACCTCAATTCGTGATCACTTATTTTGGCCATAACTCGTCCTAGAGCGAAATGGACCTCAATTCATGATTTTTATATGAATATTTTATTTTGGCCATAACTCGTCCTAGAGCAAAATGGACCTCAATTCGTGACAACCCCAAAAAATTAGAATTTCGATGAAAATCCTCGTAAAATTAAAATTTGTATATGAAAATTTTATTTTGGCCATAACTCGTCCTAGAGCGAAAATGACTTCAATTCATTTCATAACCACACCAAAAAAAAATTCAATGAAAATCCTCGAAAATTTTAAATTTTTTGTATGAAAATTTTATTTTGCTCATAGCTCGTCCTAGAGCGAAAAATACCTCAATTCGTGATCACTTATTTTGGTCATAACTCGTCCTAGAGCGAAATGGACCTCAATTCATGATTTTTATATGAATATTTTATTTTGGCCATAACTCGTCCTAGAGCGAAAAGGACCTCAATTCGTGATAACCCACAAAAAATTAGAATTTCGATCCAAATCCTCGAAAAATTACAATTTTTATATGAAAATTTTATTTTGGCCATAACTCGTCCTAGAGCGAAAAGGACTTCAATTCAATTCATAACAACACCAAAAAAAAAAAAAAAATTGATGAAAATCCTCGAAAATTTTAAATTTTTTGTATGAAAATTTTATTTTGCTCATAACTCGTCCTAGAGCGACTAATTCGAAATGGACCTTCATTCATGATTTTTATATGAATATTTTATTTTGGCCATAACTCGTCCTAGAGCGAAAAGGACCTCAATTCGTGATAACCCACAAAAAATTAGAATTTCGATCCAAATCCTCGAAAAATTACAATTTTTATATGAAAATTTTATTTTGGCCATAACTCGTCCTAGAGCGAAAAGGACCTCAATTCATGACCACCCCCAACAAATCAAAATATTAATTAAAATCGTCAAAAAATTTAAATTTTTATATGAAAAACTTATTTTGGTCATAACTCGTCCTAGAGCGAAAAAGACCTCAATTCGTGACCACCCACAAAATATCAAAATTTCGATGAAAATCCTCGAAAAAATAAAATTTTTATATGAAAAACTTATTTTGGTCATCACGCCCTAGAACGAAAAGGATCTCAATCCATGAAAACCCCAAAAAATCAAAATTTTTATGAAAATTCTTAAATAATTAAAAGATTTATATGAGAAAGTTATTTTGGCCATAACTTGTCGTAGAGTGAAAATCAAAATTTAGATTTTCCTCATTTCGGCACCAAAAAAAAAAAAACAAAATTTCGATGAAAATCATCGAAAAATTAAAAAAATCTAAATTTCGATGAATATCCTCGAAAAATTAAAATGTTTTTATGAAAATTTTAATTTGGCCATAGCTCGTCCTAGAGCGAAAAGGACCTCAATTCGTGAAAACCCCCCCAACAAATCAAAGTTTCACTGAAAATCGTCCAAAAATTTAAATTTTTATATGAAAATTTTATTTTGCCCATAACTCGCCTTAGAGGGCCTAAATTCGTAACCACTTCCAAAAAATCTAAAATTTCGTAGAAAAATTGAAATTTTTTTATGAAAAACTTTTTTTGGTCATAATAGCTTAAATATGCGTCCTAGAACGAAAAGGACCTCAATTCGAGACCATCCCCAAAAATTCAAAATTTCGATGCAAATCTTATAATGACCACAAATCTTTAAAAATGTATCCTAGAGCGAAGAGAACCTCACTTCTCGACCATCCCCAAAAAATCAAAATTTTGATTAAAGTCTTATTTTGGCGATAACTCATTAAATATATGTCCTACAGCGAGCAGGATCTCACTTCGCGTCCATCCCCAACAAATTAAAATTTCGATGAAAATTCTCGATAAATTAAAATTTTTATATTAAAAATTTATTTTGGTCATAACTCCTTAAATATTTATGGGGTCTATAAAAAATTTTGAACCTATATGAACTAATTTTCACATGGTAAAAAAAGCGCCAAATTTCAACCGGATCGGATGAAATCTGCTCCTCCAAGAGGCTTCGCGAGCTAAATCTGGCAGTCGGTTTGTATGGAGGCTACATATAATTATGGACTGATATGGATCAATTTTTGCATTTTTGTTATAGGCCATAGACTAACACCACGTACCAAATTTCAACCGGATCAGATAAAATTTGTTGCTCCAATAGCCTTCGCAAGCTGAAAAACTCATACAGTCCACAGCTGTTTCTTTTCGGGCATACGCGTAACAACACAGATTGACAGATTTGCAAAACTAGACTTGCCCAATTCCAAAATATAAAAGGCAACCCTCGTACTCATTTTATAATAATATCAATTGATTTACCTTCATATCACAAATTCCCATTCCCATATCTGACTACCGATTCCCTTTCGGAGTAGTCCGATAATTAAATTTAATCACTACATCTCAGTTAATCTCCAATTCCTTAGGCATTATCGTAGCCATTGACTAGCAACTCAAGTGGCAAATGTGATAATCAAATAATAGTAATAAGTAGGAGTCATAGGAGTAATCGTCGTCATCATCACCATCACCATCTGCAACACCCATAATCATAATAATAAAATTTAATTAATTTTTATAACAGAATTCCTTCGACAACTCTTTAATAATTACCAAGGACCCAGACTATATCCACCTACCGAATATGGACTCAGGTCTAGGCATTTTTGGTCATTTTACTTTGCCTTTAATACCGCCACTTAGGTAGCAAATGCTGGCGGTGGACTTTTTTTGCTGCCTCTAACTTTTTGTGTGTGTGTGTTTCTACATTTGTCGCCGTGACTGGCGTAAGTGCAATTTCCTTTTATTTGCAGAAATGACTTCCGTTTCCATGTCGACATTCAAACGACGACCATTTATTTAACATTTTCTGTTTTCAAGCGAGAGAGAGAGAGAGAGAGGACTCATTTCGAGTAATTCTTTCAGTTTCGTTTCTTATTTCATTTTCTTTGCATTTAATTAAGATGAATACACTGAAGAAAAAAAGACATTGCAGGATTTAAGAACAGAATTCTGCAAGTATATATTTTAGAGCTCGGCCGAAGAATCGGCTTCGGTATTCGGCCCAAAAATCCCGCTTCACTCTAGCTATATTATATATTCGGATAAAAAAATAAGAATGCGCCACAAAAAAAAATGCCCCAACGTTTTACGTACGAAATTGTAAAATTTTTCGTTATTAAAAACTCTCCAACATTTTTGGAGATTTTTTAGAAGATTTTAGGGAATATCATATTGGACCATTTTCCATGTGAAAGGTGCACCAGCAAAATGTCCCAAGTGAAGAAAGCTGCAAAAATAAAAATGCTTCATAAAATTTCCATTCCAAATTGGCAGATGCCCCATTGGGATGTTTCTACTATTTTGTGGGATTTTTCATTTATAAAAATTGTTTTGGGAATAATGTCTCAAATGAACTAAACTTCAAAAAATGCTTCAAAATGTCTTCATTCGAAGTTCGGAGATATTTCTTATGAAAAGCCTATTGCAGTGAGACATATAAAAAATCCACAGAATTAAAAAACAAGTATAACCGGCCGTAAGTTCGGCCAGGCCGAATCTTATGTACCCTCCACCATGGATTGCGTAGAAACTTCTACGAAAGACTGTCATCCACAATCGAATTACTTGGGTTGTGGTATCTTAAATCGTTTTCTAAATTGTGAGTTAGTCCATACGTGGTATATATAAGACGAAAAAGTTATGTATAGGTAAGTCTATTTACAAATATGGACGGTACGTAGGGAGCCAGAATTGCAATATGGGGGTCGCTTATATGGGGGCTATATACAATTATTGATATGGACTAATTTTTGTGTGATTGGAGATCGATTTATTTGAGGGCTATATATAACTATAGACCGATATGGACCTATTTGGTTTTATATGGGGGCTATATATGATTATGGACTGATATGGACCACTTTTGGCATGGTTGTTAAATATCATATACTACCACCACGTACAAAATTTCAACCAGATCGGATGAATTTTGCTTCTCCAAAAGGCACCGGAGGACAAATCTGAGGATCGGTCAAATCTGGGGTGCTATATATAATTATGAACTGATATGAACCAATTCCTGCATGGTTGTTGGATACCATATACTAACATCACGTACTAAATTTCAACCGAATCGGATGAATTTTGCTCTTCGAAGGGGCTCCGGAGGTCAAATCTGGGGATCGGTTTATATGGGGTCTATATATAATTAAGGACCGATTTCGACCAATTTTTACATGGCCACTAGAGACCGTATACTTACACCATGTACCAAATTTCAGCCGGATCGGATGAAATTTGCTTCTCTTAGATGCTCCGCAAGCCAAATCGGGGGATCGGTTTATGTGGGGGCTATATATAATTATTGACCGATGTGGAACAATTTTTGCATAGTTGTTAGAGACCATATACTAACACCATGTACCAAATTTCAGCCGGATCGGATGAAATTTGCTTCTCTTAGATGTTCCGCAAGCCAAATCGGGGGATCGGTTTATGTGGGGGCTATATATAATTATTGACCGATGTGGAACAATTTTTGCATAGTTGTTAGAGACCATATACTAACACCATGTACAAAATTTTAGCCGGATCGGATGAAATTTGCTTCTCTGAGAGGGTCTGCAAGCCAAATTTGGGGGTCCGTTTATATGCGGGCTATATGTAAAAGTGGACCGATATGGCCTATTTACAATACCATCTGACCTACATCAATAGCAACTACTTGTGCCAAGTTTCAAGTCGATAGCTTGTTTCGTTCGGAAGTTAGCGTGATTTAAACAGACGGACGGACGAACATGCTCAGATCGACTCAGAATTTCACCACGACCCAGAATATATATACTTTATGGGGTCTTAGAGCAATAGTTCGATGTGTTACAAATGGAATGACAAAGTTAATATACCCCCATCCTATGGTGGAGGGTATAACAAAATTATAAAAATTATTTATTTGACAAAATATCACAGAATGTTTTAATTTACATCCAAAACATTGAATTCGGATCACACCTAAAGAAGTGATGCAAATTCAATGCAACGGCTGTGTAAATGGTGGACTTCCGTCCTATGACAAGCTATGTTAAATGCATCGTTTCTTCGTCAATTTTGCACCACTTTCGGATCCAAAAAGAAATGGTTCATTACTTTTTTGGCGACGCTTTTTTTTGTGCTGAGACGCGACGTATAGGCCCGTTTCGACAATCAATTGATGGAGAAATCGGGCAACCACTTGTCGAAAAATAGTCCATAATAAAAGTTTGACTTAGACCTCATGTCTCTTCCGAGACAAATCGGTCAAATTTGGCTAGATAATACACCGTTTGACGTGACTTTCATCGTCACAAAGAAAAACTATTTTGCAGCCCTACATGCAGAGAAGGAATATTATCACATCCTAAAGCAAAAAAAATAAATTTTTTTGGATGGTCAGAAAACAACTTTTTTGCACAAAAATATTGTTTTCCTGCCAAACATAAAATTGTTGTCGAAATAACTAATTTCCTAGAAAATAGCATGGTTGCGACAAATATGTTACGTTAGGTTAGGTATATTGGCAGCCCGATATTTTCAGATTCACTTAGACTATTCAGTCCATTGTGGTACCACAGTGGTGAACTTCTCCCTTATCATTGAGCGCGGCCCGATTCTATGTTAAGCTCAATGACAAGGGAGCTCCTTTTTATTGCAGTGAAATCACTTAGAGAAGCCTTGAAACACTCAGAAATGTCACCAGCATTACTGAGGTGGGATAATCCATCGCTGGAAAACTTGTTGGTGTTCGATCGAAGCAGGAATCGAACCCACGACTCTGTGTATGCAAGGCCGGCATGCTAACCTTTGTATCAAATTGGCTCCCGTGTTTACATATTCGCCATCCAAACATAACATTTTGTTTTAGGAGGTGATCATATTCCGTCTCTCATGGTAGGAAATATAAATAAATTGCTTCTCATCCAAATTATCGGTTCATTTTTTTTATAGCCCAAATACTTATCTGACTACCCCCGTAATATGGTGCATGCTGGTATAACCTACAGTAGCTTGTTGATGCCGCTCGAATAGCTCTGAATCGATTCGCTCCTTATGGTACAATTGAGGCTAAATCCAAAGAAAAATACTTTCAAACCGAAGTAAATGAAAATCCCATGTAAGAAGAGGAAAAAAAAATCTTACAGTGTATATCAACATAACCTAAAATTATTTATCGATCGATGATAAAATTCATTTTTATCCTACTGTCGCCACAAGTTGGTATAGGGTGTCGTATAAGTATGCTGAATATCCCAGAAATTTAAAATCACTTGACAACCGGAAACGCCGCGACAACGAAAGCTGTAAACAAGTATATACAGCACTAAGTTCGGCCGGGCCGAATCTTAAATACCCACCACCATGAACCAAATATTAGGGTTTCCTTTGAAATTTCAGGAGGGCTTGAGGACTTGAGGATACTTCCCGAAGATAAATTTAAAGATTTCACCTACGAGGACTATATCAGATTTTGGATTTATAAGAACCATTTTTGTTTGAGGTTTAGAGGAATCATTAACATATCTTGTAAGTGTGCAAGAAAATTATAAATCAAGACGTTATTGATTTGAAATCTTAAATCTGTAGAAGTAAAATTTGGAAATTTTACATTGAGTTTCAAGCAATTTTCATGATCAGTGCGCCTTCTACACCCTCAAGAAGTGAAGTCGGTCTATATGGAGGCATTACCAAATGGACCGATAAAAACTTAATCCGATACACGTTTTTGTGAGCCTAAAATTCCAGAATATTTACAATTTCAGGTAAATCAGATAAAAACTACGGTTTCTAGAAACCCAAGGAGTTAAATCAGGAGATCGTTCTTATGGGGACTATACTAAAATATGGACCGATACTCACCGTTTTTGGCACACCTCTTTATGACCCGAAAATACTTCTAGATTTCCAATTTCAGGCAAATAGGATAAAAACTTCGGATTCTAGAAGCCCAAGAAGTAAAATCGGGAGATCGGTCTATATGGGGGCTAAACCAAAATATGGACCGATACTCACCATTTTCGACACACGTATTTGTGGTCCTACAATACCTCTAGATTTCCAATTTCAGACAAATTGGATAAAAACTACGGTTTCTATAAGCCCAAGATCCCAAATCGGGAGGTCGTTTTATATGGGGACCATACCAAAACATGGACGGATACTAACAATTTTTGGCACACGTATTTGTGGTCCTACAATACCTCTAGATTTCCAATTTCAGGTAAATTGAATAAAAACTGCGGTTTCTATAAGCCAAAGAAGTAAAATCGGGAGATCGGTCTATATGGGGGCTATACCAAAATATGGACCGATACTCACAATTTTTGGCACACGTATTTGTGGTCCTACAATACCTCTAGATTTCCAATTTCAGGTAAATTGAATAAAAACTGCGGTTTCTATAAGCCCAAGAAGTAAAATCGGGAGATCGGTCTATATGGGGGCTATACCAAAACATGGACCGATACTCACCATTTTTGGCACACCTCTTTATGGTCATAAAATACCTCTAGATTTCAAATTTCAGGCAAATTGGATAAAAACTACGATTTCTATAAGCCCAAGACCCTAAATCGGGAGGTCGGTTTATATGGGGACTATATCAAAACCTGGACCGATATAGCCCATCTTCGAACTTGACCTGGCTGCAGACAAAAGACGAGTTTGTGCAAAATTTCAGCACGATTGCTTCATTATTGAAGCACGATTGCTTCATTATTGAAGACTGTAGCGTGATTACAACAGACAGACGGACAGACAGACGGGCATCGTTATATCGTCTTAGAATTTCTCCCTGATCAAGAATATATATACTTTATATAGTCGGAAATCGATATTTCGATGTGTTACACACGGAATGACAAACTTATTATACACCCGTCACCATTCTATGGTGTTGGGTATAAAAATATATACATAAATTTTCTATGTGTAAGGTTCCCCAAGGAAAAACCTCCAAACAAAGAAAACTCCATAAACAATAATTTTCCAGACAAAACTAGGAGATGCGCCAGAAATTATTTGTACAAAATTGTGAACATTTTCCATAAAAATTGTGAAATTTTTCTTACAGAATTTTGGAAAGTTTCATTATGAAAAATTCCTCAACAAAGTTACAGGTTGCCACATTTGATTGTGCCATCTTGCATGTGTCAGGTTCCCCAGAAAAATAAACCAAATTACCGATTTTTTCCAAATTCAATAGCGTTCGTCCCTGAACAAAAAACGCCACATACCAAATTTCATCAGAATCGGTTATAATTGCGACCGGAATTCTGTAAAACACAAATACATGGATGGACGGACGCACACCAAGCGCTAGATCGATGCAGGAGGTAATTCTGAGTCCATCAGTATATATTTTATGGGGTCTAAAATCAATATTTCTGGTAGGCATATTTTTTTTGGCAGATCAAAGTTATTATACTCTGACCACTTTGTGATTTAGGGTATAAAAAAATAGAAAAAGTCAAACTTCAATTTTGAAAAAGTTGATCACTTGATTCTCATTTCAATCACTGCCTCGATCTTCACCGCTTTGCAGACAACAATGCATTTCTATGCTATAATTCAGCACAATAGCTTCATTATTGAAAACTGTCGCATAATTACAACAGACAGAAAGATAAACATATAGACGGACACATTTATGTCGTCATAATATTTATTGCTGATCGAGAATGCCCTCACTTTGTGTGGTTCAAAATTGATGTTTATAGAATCACATACGAGGAACAAAAATAAAGAATTTCTTCTAAATCTAAATTACAATTTTTCTTTTCAGTGTAAAATTCACAAAAACAAACAAACAACGATTATTTACCACATATATCCCTGTGTACAGAAACTTTTTTTTTTTTTGCAATTTTATGCATCCTGGCCCGGATGGTGGTGTCGCTGCCTCTGTCTATCTCTTCCTCCCAGCGGTAGTTGAGAGTTACTGTTTTTGGCAGTCTTGGTCTGCTTTCTTGTGAAAACTTTTAATTGACAAAGTGACGTCGCACAGCAGTCCAATAGCCCACCATTGGGGTTATAGACGGAAGGAACAAACTCGCACACTACCAAACGAAAGGATACTTTTGGAGTCCACAGGCAGGAGAGCTTTAGGAAAGTTTGAAATGCAACAGAACCCAATTGTGGCAAAAAAAAAAATAACGGGATACAAAAAAAAATCCGTTTAGATACACTGGCAAATTAGAATGACGAACTGAAGTGTGCTGCATCAAAAGTGCCCAATACTACCACAAACAGTTTCCAAAATTTTTTCTCTAACTTTACAGTAGCAACTTTGTTTACCAGCTTTTTTTTTGTTTGTTTGCGGTTAACAGAATTAAAGTAAGGCTAAAATTGGAAATTTTTAACTTTTCAGCATCATGTACAATGTGTTGACATAAAGTTAATACTGCAGTTGTTATTTTACGATACCATTTAGGATTTGTTATGGATATCGGGAGGGGCTGGGGGGAGAGATACTTGTAGTATCTCACACCTTCGCTAGTGTTCAACTTCAACTTTTGCCATTTGTTTGTTCGTAATAGCTAAATTGGGAGAAGTGATGCTAGTCTAGTGTCATATATGAATTGATTCAGAATTACTATACCACCCACCATCATAGGATGCTGATGGGGGTATAAAAAATTTGCCATACCGCTTTTTACACATCGACCGAATATAGAAAGTACATAAATTCTTGATAAGGGTGAAATTCTAGGTATCGATGTGGAGGAAATTACTGGACACAATCTTTGATATGTTGAGTGAGGCTTTACAGTATCTCTCAGACCAAACCATTCACCACCACGTATACCAAAGTGTTTGATACCGTCTCAAATTTGTTCGGAGCTATTGCCATATACAAATAATTTGGAAAATGCTTTTTTTTATACTTCTCAAAATCTTTAGACTTAATATATAAACGTTATGGTAAATACAAAGCTAGATCTATTTTCGTGCACAAAAGTGCATTTATGATTTATCGGGCGATTCACATGTATTAGAATTATGGGGAAATTTTTAGATTTTGGACAAAATTTTTTTAGAAATAAAATTTTGACAAAAATTTCTTAAGAAATACAATTTTGACAAACTTTTCTATAGAAAGAAAATTTTGACAATATTTTCTATATAAACGTGAGTACTATGTTCGGTTTTCGCGATTTATTTTCGCGATTACTTTTCCTGAAATAATCAAAATTATAAATGAAAACAAACATATTCCCATAATATCTTGCCGAAATTTAGAGGAACAACAACAATCTGTACATCAATTGAGTTAATTTATTTGCTTTATATTGAACTGTTTTAAAAAGTAACTGCGAAAATTTCAACTCGAAAAGCGAACATAGTACTTACCTTAGGTAAGGTTAGGTGGCAGCCCGATGCATCAGGCTCACTTAGACTATTCAGTCCATTGTGATACCACATTGGTGAACTTCTCTCTTATCACTGAGTGCTGCCCGATTCCATGTTAAGCTCAATGACAAGGGACCTCCTTTTTATAGCCGAGTCCGAACGGCGTTCCACATTGCAGTGAAACCACTTAGAGAAGCTTTGAAACCCTCAGAAATGTCACCAGCATTACTGAGGTGGGATAATCCACCGCTGAAAAACTTTTTGGTATTCGGTCGAAGCAGGAATCGAACCCACGACCTTGTGTGTGCAAGGCGGGCATGCCAACCATTGCACCACGGTGGCTCCTAGTACTTACCTTAAAAAAATTTGACAAAATATTTTATATATATTTTTTTTTAATTTCTATAAAAATAAAATTTAGAGAAACTTTTCTATAGAAATAAAATTTTGAAAAAAAATTTGCTATAAAAATAAAATTTTGACAAAATTTTCTATACAAATAAAATTTTGACAAAATTATCTATAGAAATAAAATTTTGACAAAATTCTCTTAGAAATAAACATTTGACAACATTTTCTATAGAAATAAAATTTTGGCAAAATTTTCTATAAAAACAAAATTTTCTATAAAAATAAAATTTGGACAAAATTCTCTATAGAAATAAAATTTTTATAACATTTTCTATCTAAAAATTTTGCATTATTTTCTATAGAAGTAAAATTTTGACAAAATTTTCTATAAAAATAACATTTTGAAAAATTTTCTATAGAACTAAAATTTTAATAATATTTTCTATAAAAACAAAATTTTCTGTAAAACTAAAATTTGGACAAAATTTTCTATAGAAAATAAATTTACATAATTTTCTATAGAAATAAAATGTTGACAAAATTTTCTATAGAAATAAAATTTTAATACAATTTTGTTATAATAGAAATATTTAGAAAATTTTGAAGTAAAATTTTGATAAAATTTTCTATAGAAATAACATTTTAAAAAAAATTTCTAAAGAAATAAAATTTTGACAAAATTTTCTATAGAAAAAAAATTTGACAAAGTGAAACCACTTAGAGAAGCTTTGAAACCCTCAGAAATGTCACCAGCATTACTGAGGTGGGATAATCCACCGCTGAAAAACTTTTTGGTGTTCGGTCAAAGCAGGAATCGAACCCACGACCTTGTAGTGAAACATTTGACAACATTTTCTATGGAAATAAAATTTTGGCAAAATTTTCTATAAAAACTAAATTTTCTATAAAAATAAAATTTGGACAAAATTCTCTATAGAAATAAAATTTGTATAAAATTTTCTATCAAAAAAAAAAAAAATTCATTATTTTCTATAGAAGTAAAATTTTGACAAAAATTTCTATAACATTTTCTATAAAAATAACATTTTGAAAAATTTTCCATAGAAATAAAATTTTAATAAAATTTTCTATAAAAACAAAATTTTCTGTAAAAATAAAATTTGGACAAAATTTTCTATAGCAAATAAATTTACATAATTTTCTATAGAACTAAAATGTTGACAAAATTTTCTATATAAATAAAATTTTAATAAAATGTTGTTATAATAGAAATATTTAGAAAATTTAGAAATAAAATTTTAATAAAATTTTGTTATAGAAACACAATTTTGAAAAAAATGTGCTAAAGAAATAAAATTTTGACAAAATTTTCATAGAAAAAAAATTTTACAAAGTGAAACCACTTAGAGAAGCTTTGAAACCCTCAGAAATGTCACTAGCATTACTGAGGTGGGATAATCCACCGCTGAAAAACTTTTTGGTGTTCGGTCGAAGCAGGAATCGAACCCACGACCTTGTAGTGAAACATTTGACAACATTTTCTATGGAAATAAAATTTTGGCAAAATTTTCTATAAAAACTAAATTTTCTATAAAAATAAAATTTGGACAAAATTCTCTATAGAAATAAAATTTGTATAAAATTTTCTATCAAAAAAAAATCATTATTTTCTATAGAAGTAAAATTGTGACAAAATTTTCTATAACATTTTCTATAAAAATAACATTTTGAAAAATTTTCTATAGAACTAAAATTTTAATAATATTTTCTATAAAAACAAAATTTTCTGTAAAAATAAAATTTGGACAAAATTTTCTATAGAAAATAAATTTACATAATTTTCTATAGAAATAAAATGTTGACAAAATTTTCTATAGAAATAAAATTTTAATACAATTTTGTTATAATAGAAATATTTAGAAAATTTAGAAATAAAATTTTGACAAAATTTTCTATAGAAATAAAATTTTAAAAAAATTTTCTAAAGAAATAAAATTTTGACAAAATTTTCTATAGAAAAAAAATTTTACAAAGTGAAACCACTTAGAGAAGCTTTGAAACCCTCTGAAATGTCACCAGCATTACTGAGGTGGGATAATCCACCGCTGAAAAACTTTTTGGTGTTCGGTCGAAGCAGGAATCGAACCCACGACCTTGTAGTGAAACATTTGACAACATTTTCTATGGAAAAAAAATTTTGGCAAAATTTTCTATAACAACTAAATTTTCTATAAAAATAAAATTTGGACAAAATTCTCTATAGAAATAAAATTTGCATAAAATTTTCTATCAAAAAAAAAAAATCATTATTTTCTATAGAAGTAAAATTTTGACAAAATTTTCTATAACATTTTCTATAAAAATAACATTTTCAAAAATTTTCCATAGAAATAAAATTTTAATAAAATTTTCTATAAAAACAAGATTTTCTGTAAAAATAAAATTTGGACAAAATTTTCTATAGAAAATAAATCTACATAATTTTCTATAGAAATAAAATGTTGACACAATTTTCTATATAAATAAAATTTTAATAAAATGTTGTTATAATAGAAATATTTAGAAATAAAATTTTAATAAAATTTTGTTATAGAAACACAATTTTGAAAAAATTTGCTAAAGAAATAAAATTTTGACAAAATTTTCTATAGAAAAAAATTTTTTTTTGACAAAATTTTTCACAGAAATACAATTTTAACAAAATTTTCATAGAAAAACAATTTTGACAATATTTTCTATAGAAATACAATTTTGACAAATTTATCTATATCAATGACATTTGCTACAAAAATAAATTTTTCTATCGAAATAAAATTTTAATAAAATTTTCTAAAAATATTTGGACTAAATTCTCTGTTGAAATAAAATTCTGACGAAATATTCTATAGATATAACATTTTGACAAAATTTTCTATAAAAATAACATGTTCTATAAAAAAATAAAATTTTGATAGAATTTTCTATAAAAACAAAATTTCTATAGAAAACAAATTTACATAATTTTCTATAGAAATAAAATTTTGACAAAATTTTCTGTAAAAATAAAATTTTGACAAAATTTTCTGTAAAAATAAAATTTTGACAAATTTTTCCGTATAAATACGATTTTGACAAAATTTCCTCAGAAATTCAATTTTGACAAAATTTTCTGTAGAAATAACATTTTGACAAAAATTTTTATAGAAATAAAATGTTGACAAAATTTTCTATAGAAATAAAATTTTGACAAAATTTTCTATTAAAATAAAATTTTGACAAAATTTGTTATAGAAGCAGAATTTTGACAAAATTTTCTATTGAAATAAAATTTTAACAAAGAAAATTTTTTTATAGAAATAAAATTTTGACCAAATTTTCTATAAATAATAGAAATATAGTTTTGATAAAACTTTCTTAGAAATAAAATTTTGAAAAAAATTGCTAAAGAAATAAAATTTTGGCAAAATTTTCAAAAGAAATAAAATTTTAACAAAATTTTCTATAGAAAAAAAAATTTGACAAAATTGTTCATAGAAATACAATTTTAACAAAATTTTCATAGAAATAAAATTTTGACAAATTTATCTATATCAATGACATTTTCTATAAAAATAAATTTTTCTATCGAAATAAAATTTTAATAAACGTTTCTAAAACACTTTGGACAAAATTCTCTGTTGAAATAAAATTCTGACGAAATTTTCTATAGATATAACATTTTGACAAAATTTTCTATAAAAATAACATGTTCTATAAAAAAATAAAATTTTGATAGAATTTTCTATAAAAACAAAATTTCTATAGAAAAAAAATTTACATAATTTTCTATAGAAATAAAATTTTGACAAAATTTTCTGTAAAAATAAAATTTTGACAAAATTTTCTGTAAAAATAAAATTTTGACAAACTTTTCCGTGTAAACACGATTTTGACAAAATTTTCCACATAAATACAACTTTAACAAATTTTCCTCAGAAAATCAAATATTTTCTGTAGAAATAACATTTTGACAAAAATTTTTATAGAAATAAAATGTTGACAAAATTTTCTATAGAAATAAAATTTTGAAAAAATTTTCTATTAAAATAAAATTTTGACAAAATTTGTTATAGAAGCAGAATTTTGACAAAATTTTCTATTGAAATAAAATTTTAACAAAGAAAATTTTTTTATAGAAATAAAATTTTGGCCAAATTTTCTATAAATAATAGAAATATAGTTTTGATAAAACTTTCTTAGAAATAAAATTTTGAAAAAAATTGCTAAAGAAATAAAATTTTGGCAAAATTTTCAAAAGAAATAAAATTTTAACAAAATTTTCTATAGAAAAAAAAAATTGACAAAATTGTTCATAGAAATACAATTTTAACAAAATTTTCATAGAAAAACAATTTTGACAAAATTTTCTATAGAAATAAAATTTTGACAAATTTATCTATATCAATGACATTTTCTATAAAAATAAATTTTTCTATCGAAATAAAATTTTAATAAAATTTTCTAAAACAATTTGACAAAATTCTCTGTTAAAATAAAATTCTGACGAAATATTCTATAGATATAACATTTTGACAAAATTTTCTATAAAAATAACATGATCTATAAAAAAAATTAAATTTTGATAGAATTTTCTATAAAAACAAAATTTCTATAGAAAAAATTTAAATAATTTTCTATAGAAATAAAATTTGTTGTTGTTTTTTATTGCAGCTTAAAACCATACATTGACTAAACTACAAGTGTAGCTTAACCAACACAGGAAAAGAATGTTTGTTAAATTTATTTGGGCATAGGTCTTTGTGGTAATTCCGAAACGTGCGTCCATCCAACCATCTTGCAGTCTATAGGGCTTTGCCCAAATAAATTTGACAAACATTCTTTTCCTCTGTTAGTTAAGCTACACTTGTAGTTTGGTCAATGTATGGTTTTAAGCTGCAATAAAAAACAACAACAATGCTTAAAGAACAAAACCAACAATAACAATAACAAAACAAAACGAATGGAGAAATAAAATTTTGACAAAATTTTCTATAGAAATAAAATTTTGACAAAATTTTTTATAGAAATAAAAAAATAGGGTTGTAACTTTAATAGGAAAAAGCAACTTGTTAAAGATTGTGCAATTAAAAAAATCGAAATTTCCGGTTAAAAGGGTGTTAAATTGATGCCCATATACATACAATTGTGGTTTATTCTACGTACTTTAACGTTTTCAAATCATTGGAGTGAGTTATTGCAGAAGTCAAATTTTTTCCTAGAACTTTTTTTCCGCTAGAGTGTACATTCTCATTTTTGAGAAGATATTTTTGATGTGTATAAAAATCATATCTTAGTGTTGAATAATCGTACAATAGTTTCTATTTTTGTCAGTAAGCGAATGGAGTGGGACATGTATTATCTTACCACTCTATCGTACTTCTCGAACCAAATACCACTTAATGGCCATTAATGATCTGACACAAAATTCGTAGTCAGTGTTTAGTGGCTTCCATTTACCACTATTCCCTACAAGCCAAATAAATATTTCATCATCTACATTGGCATGAGTCCACTATTTAGCAATGCTTTTTTTCCCGAACATGACATTAACGCTTTTAGCTGCTCAACCCCCTAGGAGATACTTGAGATGCGAAGGCATATGTCCGGAGCAATTAATAAACTCATCCCAATCTCCAACGAACTAACTTTGCTTTGGTTTAATATTGCAAATCATCATCATCATCATCATCACAATCGTCCTTGTAATCTCATAGTAAGAGGTATTTGCAAGGATCTGATGTTACTCACTTCTGATGTCAATGAATTGCCTCGGATTTCTAAAATAGAAAGCCAAATGGAATCATGAAATAATGAAGCAGACCATGGTGACCAACGGTATGACATTGCAGTAAGTCACTATGCTGGAAATGTTATCAAATTCTAATTGCCAGCAATTCCCAGGAGTTGCTTATTTTTAGCCCCATATTCGGAAAATGTCAGTTAGGGAAATTTTCTAAGTAATAAGAGAAAATTAGTGTACTTTAAATCGCATTTCACTTGGTTGACATTTCCACAAAAGTGAAGGAGGGAGATTTAAATCAAATTAGTACCAATTTTTCAATTTTGGGGGGAAGGAGTTCAAAACATTTTTTCTGGAAAAAAAATGTTAGAGGCAATAAATAGAAATGAAAATAATTTAAATTGTTCAACTTGCATAGTTTTTTTTTTTTGGAAAGTCATTCATTATGAAAGCCAGATCCAGTTTTAATGGCAACGTCTTCCAACGAGAACGAGTTGAGAGGGAAGGAGACAAAAAGAGTTCACACTCAGGATTCCTGCCAGCATCATTTAGTTTGGTGTAAAATATATTAAACTAATTTGAAAATTTTTACTGTGTTCGAAATATTAAGAGCTTCGGTTCTATAGTTCCCCCTTCTGTTATCATCTGACATACAGTTCTACCATCCAGACTTTCGCATCTACAGATCTCTTTTTGAGACCCTCGGCCAAAGTTGCTTGTGATATTTGCAGTGCCTACGGAAAAAGTGTCTTAGGAGTGTCTTTTGTACAAAAATCGTTCGCGAAGTTTAGTTTTGACAAAGTCGTTCTGAGGGCAAGGGCAATCTATAGCCACTTTAATCATTTTTGGATATTCACAAAAACACGGATCATTGATGATTCTTTGTAAGAAAGGCTCTACGGACTAATATAATTTTCTAACAGAGATCCTTTGGGCCTACAGTTCATATACTGAGAAGTTCGTATCTACTGTTTAACTTTCAGAATTTCTGATGTACAGTTTCCACCAATAAGACCTTCCAACCTATAGTTAACTGATTAAAACCTTTGGGCCTATCGTTGCCCAACTGAGACCATCCGGTTTACAGTTCCTATTGATCTACAGTTTCCACACTGAGACATTCTAAACTACAGTTTTCACACCTAGAGTTTCCCGACAAAGACTTCATGTTCCCTCAATGGCCTTTGGGCCTATAGTTCCCCAACTGAGACCTTCTGGCATACAGCTACTAACCAATGGGACTTTTTGGCCTACGGTTAACTGACTAAGACCTTCAGTTCCATCGTTCTCCAGCTGAGACCATCCGGTCTACAGTTCCCACACTGGGACTTTCACACCCAGACTTTCATGCCAACAGTTTCTCCAAAGGTGGGCCTAAAGTTCCACCAGTGAGACTTTTGCCCCTACAGTTAACTGAGTAAGACCTTCGGGCTTATTGTTCTTGTCTTAGATCTACTGGTCTATATTTCCTACACGGGGTTTTATAAACTATAGTGTTCACACCGAAACACTTGTACCTACAATTTCTCTAAAAATACTTTCGGAACTACAGTTACGCCATTATGCCTTTTGGGCCTAGAGTTAACTGACTAATAAGTTCAGGTTTATCGTTTCCCTCTGAGAACTGCTGTTCTATAGTTTCTACACTGAGACATTCTGACGTACAATTTCCAAACTGGGAGTTTCTAAAGTACAGTTTTCACACCGATATTCATACCGCTAGATTCTCCAAAGACACTTTCGGACCTACAGTTCCACCACTCAGACTTTTGGGCCTACTTTTAACTGACTAAGACTTTCGGGCCTATAACTCCTTGGCTACGGCTTTCTACAATTATCACACTGAGAACTTCGTGTCTGCAGTTCCTCCATTGAGACCTCCACACCGACACTTTTTGTACCTTTTGAACTTCGGGTCTACTGAAACCTTCTGATCTACAGTTTCCATACCAACCTATAGTTTCCCCTTCGGGTCAACACTTCCATCACTTATACATTTGCTGTGAAAATATATGCTTTCGAGCCTAAATTTCCACAGCTGAGACTTTCTGCCCTATAAATTCTCCACTGGGATCGGCTGGCATCGAGTTTCCACAATGAGACCTTCTGATTTACATTTTCTTAAAACATACCTTCGGGCCAACAGAATATTTTGTCAATATTTTATTTCTATAGAAAATTTTGCCAAAATTTTATTTCTATAGAAATTT